>NC_139937.1:21705908-21908408 GCF_963514095.1 Eutrigla gurnardus | reverse complement strand
CAGTACCTTGTTTGTTTACATCGACGGTGTGAACGTGTTGCTAAGCAACGCACCACCAGAGCATTTAACGAGCTGGGAACGTCGAGCCGAAGAAGATAAAAAAGCCACTAGTTGCTCGTACGAGGCCGCCGCAAGACAAGCAAAAGTTCACCTTTCACAGTTTTGAAACCACAAGCTAATGGGAATTCCCACGCTCATTGAATACGTCACAAGGCCTGCGGTGCCGTATCCGTCTCTCTGGTTCCGTGAAGCTGTGATGGTTTGTCAAAAGAGAAACTGATGCGGCGTCACATATAAACGGCACGATTGCAGCATATTTTTGACTCTCCTTTCCGTGATTATGGCGAAATTTTCTGTGTAAAAAAACGAATGTATCACTTGGGAAGGGCTGCTATGGCAAGTCCCTAGTGGTAAAGGTCGGTATAACCGGTTCGGGCTAGTCTTTGGCTAAGTATCAGACGGTTTGAAATGTTTAAACCGGCCCAAGCCTACTGAGTTAATTGTTCATTTCAATAATCTGAACTCATCCTCACACTTAAGGCCGAGTCACACCAGCATCTTTGCACATTTGCACATGTGACCATTAGCCGGCTGGACGCTGCTGGACGCTTAATAATGGAGTTGGTTTGTTCCTCCATCTACTTGTATTTAACCTCCTCCGTCAGGAGAAAACGCTGCTCCACAAACGAGGAGTAGTTTGTGTTTATTGCTTGCAAGCTCGCTAACCGTTAGAGGGCTTTTCATCCTTCTCAGTAAGCCTTTACTGAAGAGACTGTAAAACGTGTGAAACCCTGAACAGAATGCTAGCGGGAGGGACAGTGTTGGGAGCTGTGTGACGGGTTAGCATAATGGCTAGCATGTGAATGATTATCATGCTTATGCATGAATGTTTGTGAATCGCACTTCTTTATCTGCTCAAAATACATTTTTAAGATGAACTACAAAATAAGCATAACAAACATACCATCTGCTCTGTATATTTCTATTTTATATATAGATGTTTGTTTTCCAAACAACTGACAAGAAATGTTTCCTACCTGATAAATTGCACTTAACATTCAGAGAAACATGTTTTGTTTAAACATTGAGGTTAATATTTATAATATCAGATTAATTATGGCACCATGTAAAAATTTACATCGCCAACAGATCTGTAATTCCTACAGGCAACTTGCAAAGCAACATTTTTAAAACACATGAGAAGGAAATAATCCACATAAATGAGAAAACACAAAATAAAGGAAATGCATAAAAAAAAACAAATAAAAGTGAAGTCCTGTTTTAAGGCAACAAGAGAGCAGAGCAGCATTCACGCTCACTTCTTCTACCCTAATGAGTTATTTTAACAGTTTTCTCACATTGTTCTCCGGGATAGCAGTTTGCTCCTCGTAACTACAGGAAATCACAGCTAATCACTCTTCAGAGGAGCTGAAAACGCTCGAGGATGACGAAGCCGATAACGGAGAAGAGCCTGCTCCTCTCCACGACCACGATCATCTCTTCAAAGGAAGAATAGGCTTTCATCGAAGCCTTTTAAAGGCTGTAACATGGAAATGGACGGTATTAACCTTTTTGGTTGGTGACTGGCACTCTGATGCTCTCGTCAGAGCACATACTGGATGCCTGTCACGTACGGGTGGATCCCGTTGGGATGCGGTTGTGTATAGAGGCAAAGTGGAAGGAAAATGAGAGGGAGAGAACGGGCCAAAGAGAATAGAAATGATGGAACGGGTGTGAAAGAGGAAGAGAGCCGCCGAGACAACGGGGACCCACTGTGAAAATGAATTCAGCCTCTCAGGAAGAAGCAGCAAACTCGAGGGAGGGAAATAATACGACTTCCCTCTGTGTACTCTGCTGCCAAGCGCTGTGATTGATCAAGTCAGAGCCCCTCTCTTTATTAATACTCATCATATATATGCCGGGGGGCGGGGGTTCCTACACCAGGAGGAGGAGGAGCACTCTTCAATTTCATCAAAAATGTATTTCCATCTGTCGGGTTGAATTTACCCGCAATATCGCCGTTTGCCCCCCCCCGACACGTCCGTCAAAGTCAGCTGTTCAAAAGACACGGACGACTTTTAAGCTGCCGCCGCCATCAAACAAACTTTCAGAGACGCCATGTTGGCCTTTGAGGCAACGCCTGTTTCATACCAGTCAAGTCTGATCATCTTTCTGTCAATTCACTCTGGGATATAAAATCTAGAATTTCATTTCCACTCCAGATATCAAGCGTAAATACAAGGAACGTGAGCCGTGATAGTCCAAAAGTCTACGTCTCCTTATCTGAACGAGGAAATGGCTTTACGTGCTCTCCAATTCCTTTATCAAAGCGTCTCAATCATACCTCCGGATTCCCTTTTCTCAAGCTCATCTCCGAGTATGAGTGGGGGCGAAGTGTTGCAGAGTCGTGTTTTCCCCAAAGAGAAAATGTGTTTAAGATGGTGGTCCATTGAGTTGCTTTGATCCTCCACCTACTGGGGCGCCTTTGAAAGGGATTCCTGGGAGCGAGGAACATTCTGTCGAGGGTCTCGTCTACAAACCGTGCCGAGGACTCCGCTTGAAGAGTTACACTCTGGTTGCACAGCCACGCCACTCTCCGCCAGATCACACAGAGACTCTCTTTCATATGGAAGGGTTTTTTTTTTTTTACGTTCTCAACAATGGAGGATTTCATCAGAGAAGCTTTCGCACTCAAACAGCAAATGAAAAGTGCTTCTTGGTTCCAGAAACGCACTTTCCAACCATGACTCAGATCTCTCTCTGTGTTAGATTTGTAGTTTCTCATGTGACTGCGGGATCATCGTCGTCCGAGAGCGCCGCCGCAAAGAAGAAGACAAGAAAAGAAAAGATGACTCAACTTTTGTTGCAATGACTTGCAACGACACCCTGTTAAGCTCTGGCTGCTCCGACACACACACACACACACACACACACACCGATTCCTGGTGTGTAGCTGTGTAGTTCCTCATGATCGGAGGATGACGGAGGAAGAAAGGATTCTGCTTCCCAGGATGAAACTTGATTTATGAGTTACAGACGTATTATTCAAACTATACTGCTGCAGTTTAAGATTATTATTATAACGTCAACGGTTTTGTCTATGAAATGTTAAAATATTCAAATTCCTTTTTTTTATGCCAAAAACCAACAACGACTTAATTCAAAGTGTTTTCAAGCTGTCAAGTGCCACAGTGTGGTTGAAATGACACGGACAGCAGTCTCCTGGATGAAAGTCCTGTGTGTGCCCACCCCCATCTCTGGCTCTGATTGGTTGATGGATGGATGTCATGATATTATTGGTTGATAGTAGCTGATGTAAGCATGTGTCATATTTTGTTTTCCAGGAAGAAAACAATGTTGGATTTGATATAAAAATACAGATTAATAGATTTTCTATATTGTTAAATAGGTGAACAGTATTTTGTATTTTGCATCTACCATTGATGCTCTTATTATTTACACTAATACTCTGCCGCTGTAACCCTAAATGTCCCCACTGTGGGACTAATGAGGATGATCTTAGTATGAAGTAAAACACACTGTAGATGCACACATATAAAGTCAGTAACACTGAATAGATGGACTCCAGTCAGTTGTGTTACCACAGATATGACACATTTAACCGTCAGTGTAAATATATGCAGCCGTGCCAGAGACGCTCGCTCTCCAGCAGCATCTCCACGCCGTCCAACGTGTGAGTGGGACACATCTGGTCTGCAGCATCATTAACCCACTTTTACTCCCAGAATGCACTGTGTTGTCACAGCACTGCCCTCCGCGGGCTTCATGTTAACACAAACAAACAAGTCCCACTCATCCCTGCTACCGGCTCAGCTCCTTCACATCCGCCCCGCTTCTTCTCCCTTATTAGCTCTTTAATAGATGAAGCTAGCATGTAGCTCAACGCTAGCATCCCCCCCGTTGTGTCGTCCACCTGGCCGTGCTCCCACACCCCGACTCTGCCCTCATGTCCCACTCTCCGGCGATTACTACTCTAATCCATGTTTAATGGATTCGGCACTCTCTCCTCCCGTCCCGATGCTCGACCCTGATTAAACCCCCGCCTTGTTGCCGTCCAGATGTTTACGACCCGATGGAGGAAGCGGGCGGAGGCGTCTGCATCAGACGAGCTTCGGCGGGTCGCGTTGAATCGAGCGTCTCCCCGGGCGTCTTGTTCAAAAGTTACAGGGAGGCTATTATCTGGTCTGGCTTTAATCCGATTGTGTTGTCTCCACTTACACGGACTCTTAAGAAGGAAGGGCGTTTCATCGCTACGCTGTCGCCAGCTGATGGGGAGGGGGGGTTATGGCTGTGTTGCAAATACAGAACGGGTTCAACTGCTCTGCTTGATTGCTTTCTATTTTTTTTTTATTCTATAGCAAAATATGAGACGGTAACACAAACCAACTCGCCTCTGGATGGAAGTGTGCATGCATGTAACGGTTCATATGCTCCCCTCTCCCTTTATATCCCTGTGTGTGTGTGTGTGTGTGTGTGTGTGTGTGTGTCATCACATGCTCGGCGGGCCTCATCTCCTCTCTGTCCTCTCATGTTTACCTGCAGCAGCACAGCAGTGAAATCAAAGGGCAGAAACAGAGTTGTGTGCTCATTTATCTCAGCACCTTCACATGGAGGGTGGCAGTTTTTACAGCTCACACACCCCCCGGTGTGATCATAGCGCTCACAGTGTGTGTGTGTGTGTGTGTGTGTGTGTGTGTGTGTGTTCGTTCCCCCTCACCTTGGATCTCCTGCTCCATCCAGTGACGATATCCTTCTCGCGGCCTTGCTGTGTGCCGTCTATTAGCTCCTTTTCACGCCGCAGTAAGCAGAAAGTATTTTAATACCACGTTCCTTGAAAAGCTTTGTTCCTTTTTTTTTTTCTCTTTTTTTTTTCGCCTCCTAATTTATGGAGAAAACCGAGGCGGTGGGTGGCTTATTTATACATAATGATATTCCGTGTGATGTCACTTCTTGTTATCTCGCTGTCAGGAGAAGACAGAGTGAATGTTGGGAGGATGAGATGGGCGCCGGCGTGATGATGTGCATACACTGTGCAGGTGTAACAACTCCCAGAGCGGCTCTGTAATCAGTTGAAGCTCTCATCAGGTCTTTTCACCCGGGCTGCTCCGTCAATTACTACGCTGCCCCTTGTAATGCATTTAACAGAAAAGTCTCCATCTTAGTATTCTTCTTGTTGAACATTGGCTTTTATAGTTTTACCTCATTTTCACATTTGATTTCATGGTCTCAATCTCTAGTTTCAAGTCTTCTTCAATCCAGCATGATGTTCATTTAGTACATTATGGTCCATTTAGAGTCCACCAGACCAGAAAGCAGGGGATGATGCAGGGGGTGGGGCTTACCCGCTGATTGACAGGTCGATACCACGGCTAACGATGACTTTAACACTTAGCTGTAAAGTTGACTGTAAACATGTTTATTTCTGCTAAAGTTTGGCATTTTAACATGAGTCTATGGGAACAAGCTTCAAGTGGCCATTTGAGGAACTGCAGGCTATTTTTCAGTTTGCCACTTACAGCGTGAGGCAATAAAATCATGAACATTACAACTGTAAAAGCTCATATCCATGGTGGAGATGTATGTTTCAAGCTATCAGAGATATTAATAAAACATGAATGCTCATGTAACTGCACAAATTAAACAAATAAATAAACGAGGGATCAAAAACTCTCCCGGAGGACGAGCTTTAATCCTAGAACATGTTGGATGTTTCCATCCGTACAAACTACCCGACTAATTCAAATCTCTTCATTGTGTGTGTGACCTTTCACACGCTGGTAGTGTTGCATTGCTTCCACACACTTGACATTGATACTAGAAGGACGTATTCCCAGCTAATCCATTCTGGCTTACAGGAAGTATCCAGGCACGTGGCTGCTGTTGCCATATGGAAGCGACAGCAGCTTCCCGTCCACTCATGCAGTTGAGTAGCTCCGACACACTAACCATCCGACGCTTCCTGTAGCTGGACAGAGATTTAGTGCACACACAGTCTGCTGTTATTGATTTGCCCTCCGGTCAGTGAGTTACCTCCAGCAAATTACATCTCCGGGGAGGGGAGCTGCTTTTTTTATTAGGAGATCTTCTCTTTAAAGAAATATTGTAATTGTTTGTGTCCACCTGATTTTTACTATCAGATATTGATTCATCACATTTGATTGACTTTTCTTGGCAAACTGATGGAGGGGCATTTTTATGTTAGTCATGATTCAGCTGTTGCTTTTGTTCTTTGACAGGACATTTATAGTAATGATGTCTTGACCATTTGAAAGCCACTGATAGGAAAGACAACAGGGTACCTTTTATAGCAGAGAAAACCAAGAGGCAAGAAATGACCAGAGCCTGATCGTCCTGTGGCTGCCATCAATATACTGGCAACCGTCTCCCAGGGGCTCTATAATCTCCCCCATCTAGCCAATTAACAAGTGGGAAGAGTGTGAGCGGCGGGTCAGGGGAGCAGAGAGTGAGATCTGGGCTTCGTACTCCGGATGGAAAAGGCCTGAGACTCTGATCACAGCTTCATCACTTCCACTCGACATGCCGGCTGTTTCTGTGACACCCAGGTGGCGCCTTTCTCTCCGTGTTCATCTCAAGCTGTGATTTGATTAGGTGCAACGCCACCAATCAGTCTGCTGGATAAGGACGACCGCTGAGCCGCGGCCACCTGCCCGCCATTCACCAGTTTTTGTCTGTGCATCGGTGCAATAACAGAAATAACCTCGCTGGCAAGGTGAACCGCTGCATGCGCCCGCCACAAAGTGAGACATTGCTCAAGTTTCCCTTAAATGTGAAATTGAAGTGACTGAGAGAGGGAGAAAAGCTCCATGCTGAGCGCTAATGTAGGATTGTGGGATTCATCTGGCAGAGTCATTCAGGTAGGCGCCGGATCAAATCCCCCCCCCCACCCCTCCATCTCAGAGAAGGCTTTTATACGCCTGCACCGTTTGACAGTTATTCACCACTTCTGTTAAAGGCAGACAATAGCGTCGGCACTCCGTAGCCTGCTCTGCTTTCTTCTTGCAGGGATTCCATGCTCCGAGTGTCGCTGCCGCTCCTTCGGCACAGGCGATGCAGCCGCCGCCATGAATTATTCACAGGTTTTTCTTCTCGGTTGCAGAGTTGACGTTGAGCCGTCGGTGTGTCATTTCTTCATCTACGGGATCCCCCGCGGAGAATGCACTACTGTACACTGAGAGCTACAGGGCCGGCATCTTAAACTCAACTTTTAACTGCAAAAAGCAGGCCGACAGAACAAAGCTGTCCCCGCTGCACCAAACATACGCGGAGGCTCGCTGCATAGTAAACATGGAGCCGCACCACAAAACCCGTCCTCTTCACTCAATCAAGGGCCGACTGACTGTTTCTGACAAGTGTGCCCAAACCTCTGTGGTATAATACGCTCACACCTCCACATGCGTAGGCTCTGGCACAAATTAACACAAGCAACGAGGCTGGCGTCTTACGGGAGAGGCAGCTGTCAGTCTTTAGATCTATTCTGGGCTCTTGGAGTCTTCACAAACCTGGAGGAGTGAGCGAGCCTGACAGCTTTTTACAGTAATCAATCATTTGTCCCCGCGGCTACTTTCACGATGACAAAGAGAAATAATAAAAAGGGAGCTATAATACTGAGGTATCAAATGTGTTGTGTTTCAAAGGATTACGTCCATAACATGACAAAAATATAAATAGTCATGTGCTTCACCGTTCACAGCAGATACCACAAATCTTGGCACCTCAGCCACGAGGTGCTAAAATATATCCCTTTCTCTTTATGCCCCCCTCCCCTCTGCCAACATGTCGTGCAATTATAGCTCAACATCCTAACAAGACCTCCCAGTGGACCACTAGTCAGTGACGCTGTCAATTTGGTAGCTGAGATGGCTGGAAATGTCTCATTACTCTGCTGAGCACACGCAGCAGAACCTCCTCTCAGCCCAGCACGGTTAACTCTGTGTGAACCGTCCTGCCCAAAAGAAAGTCATTATAAAGGAACGACCCACGGGATCCACCTGACCCGCGTCTGCAGGATGAATAAATTACACCCTGCTTGTGCAGAAAGCAAAGGGAAAGACGCCGAGAGGTCATGGAAGGTTCACGCTCGTCGCTGCATCGGCTTTTTCTTCATGCAAAAGCATGAAAATAATGTGCAGGAGCGAGAGATCTTAAAATCTTCATTTTAGCAACGCGTTAACGTCTGGATACATGTGACCTATTTTACATTGGGAGCTATTCAGGCCAACAAAAACACATTTGATTGGCAGGAAGATTTTTGCACAGGAGATGAAACAAATGGATGTTTGTGTTGCAACGTGGAGGCGTGATTATAAAATCCAACCTGATTTCACCTCCTGATTCTCTGTTTTCATCATACGCTCCAGCGTGACATGAGATGAATGCGAGCATGAAAAGAGCTAACAGAAGGCGGTGGGTCGATGCCGGGGTATGATCACAGTCTGCTCTGCTTTGGGCCCGCTGTGTGTGCATGTATGTGTGGTTTGGATGTGTGTGTGGTTTAGGTGTGTGTGTGTGTGTGAGCGTTGGATCCAGCTTGGCTCTGACATCCATGTTTTCTGTCCAACACCTCCCACCTCCCTACTGCTGCCGAATCAAGAGTCCAGGAAGGATCCCCCGTAGACCCTGAAATGTGGGCCTCGAAGCTTCTCCCGTTAACCCAGAACGCTGAGCTGACTGGAAAAACACCAGACCTGGTGGTTTCTCCAGTTAACAAACTGACAGGCAGTCATTTCCCATCAACGTTGCATCACCAAGGACTTCTCTTTCTTTCATTGGAATAAATTACAAAGCGTTATTGTTATGTAATTATTTTGTGAATTAGTATTAAATTATGTAAATTCAGGGAAAGTTCATAAACAGAACTTGCATATGTTATCGCCACTTTCCCACCCATGCTTTCCTACGCCTCCCCCACCCCCGATCATTCTGGGAAACAATAGATTCTTGTTAGACAATCACATAATAGCATCCATGTTGACCAGTTTGGCTGGACCGTGGAGCGTTATTATAAAAAACAATACCCACGCGATGCAGAATGTTAATACTTTGGTAGAGCAGTGTTCCTCACTGCTGTTAAAGAAGCACATTTTGCTCTCGGAGGATATTCATCACTTCCTTCGGGGGACGAAGTGTCAACCAGAAATCCATGGAGGGAAATGAAGTCATCCTTCAACGTCTCCGTTGGAAAGAGAACGATGACCTGTCAGGCAAACAGTTCAACTTTGTGATTTACATCGAACGCCAACGTCGCTCCACCACAAATAACTTTTTTAGAGAGCGGGAGAGACATTCATGTTCCCCAGAGGATGAATGCTAGTGACTTTGATCACGTCGGACATGGTGATGATCGCAAAGGTTACACAACATATGTCTGAACGATGAAATGCAGTTGGTAGTTCTAGTTTTAAATGTGCACATCGATGTCTGAATCCCTCTTCGGCACCTTCCTGCTACCTGAGGTGATGTTCATGGACAGGATTATGAGATGATAGTTTTGCTTTGTTGAAGCAGGGAAATAAAGCGTTCCCGTCCCGACTCACGGCTTCACTGGAAGTGTCTGTCTGGGAATAAACCAGACTGGAATCTCACTGTGTTTGAGCGGAACGCTGCAATGAAGAACAATGAAATTGCTGGTAGATTTTCTTAAAAGCAGCTTTTTTCTCTAACAGTATCAGTCTTGGAGCTCAGTAATAATTACCACCGGTGTCATGTTCCTCTGCACGTGAGCTTCCTTTTATTGCCACGATTCATTATTTTCTCATCTTGTCTCTCTTTCTGCTACCTTTAGCAGTTTTTATCTGAAAAATCAAAGCATGAAGCAAATCATTGTCTGTGATGCCTTTTATTTGCACAGTTGTTTGTTTGCACAGTTGTTTGTCTGCTGGCGTTCACGTGCATCAACGCTGTTCATTTCACCGCGGTTCATCCGGTGTTTTTAAATGAGCTGATGGCTAATCGTCTTCTGGTTGCTGTTGTGATTTACTGCACGTCCCCGGAGCTCCTTTTAAACCTCCAGTTTTTTAAGCGGCGAGGCTGCAGAGTACCCCCCCCCCCCCCCCCCCCCCCCACCACATTGTGATGTAAAGGGTGATGCATTGTGGGAGGTGGTAATTTAATCCCAGATGCTGGCACTCCTGCGGGTGGGAGGGAGATCTCGCCATGTGATTGGAAGATGTATCTTAATAAAGTGACAGCTACATCATTGAGAAGCCCCCCCCCTGCACAGAAACACACATGCAGAGAAACACAACAACACACACCTGTAACATGTGATCTCCTGCAACCAGTAACGTTAAAGTCTGCAGCCTAGTGCCCCCCCCCCCCCCTCGTTTAAATCCATTCACAGATTCTTTTTTGCATCCGCCGTCAAGAAAATCCACACAGCCTGAGCTTAATCCACACAATACAAAAAGATTATCCAACTACTACATGCACATTGCTGGATATTATCATCGGGAGTGGATTTGGAACAGCAGATGAGAAAATGTTAGATACACATAGAAATCAACACCTGCAGAGTAATAACTCTAGAAACCTCCTCGGACCCCGGTGACATTCACCTGGAATACGAGAGGGTCGGCTCAGCCAGCTTTAAAAACCACTGGATTTACTCACTTTCCACCCGTGGCTTCCATCCACAGTTTGGTTGTTTTCAAACTGCCTGCAGCAATGTGGTTCTTTCTGGAGGCCATTGCACCAATTTCCTCGTATAAAAGCTGCTGGGATTTCTCCGCTGGATTATTGCAGAAGATAAACTAACGTTTATGATACTTCAGGCAGATAATCTGCACAAATGAACCACCACCAATGATTTTAGAATGCAGTCGGCAGAAGTGAAAACCTCCTGAGCAGTAGTTGACTTTAACTTAGCCTCTCTGCTTTACGTGGAGCCCGGATATTTAAAAAAACATCATTAAAAATGCATAATAATACGTTGAAAAGATGGAGAACCAACCCAGAGGCTACGAGCAGACGTCCACTAAACATTCCAACCCTAATAACCCAAATATCAAGTGGACCTCTACGGACAAATTCACAAGTTGGTCATAAACTGATGGATTTTATTTATGAGCTTGTCTGAACCACAGACCTTCTTTCAGGCGTCTCACTAAAAAAACACACAACTTCGAGGTGAGGCAAGCGAAAGGGCAACAATGCCGACTCATATGTGGGTTTTAGGACTTATTCCTGCAGCACCGGTGTAGGCCGGTCTGTTCCATCATGTTCCACATATAAGAAAAGAGAAAATAAGAAAAAGAAAATAATGAGTTATTGTGCAACGGGAGGTCGAGGGAGTCTAGACGGAGCTAACCGAGCTACCAACTAGGATCGCAGATGCAGCCTATTACTGGCCCAGTATTCCACATATTTAATGTGTTTGTTAGAGAGTCATGTGACGTGTTAACTGGTGACTCATGGTCACCCGTGGTCCGATAATGTCTGAGAATAGCTGCAACTCGTCCTCCACATGTTGTTAGTGTTTGAGATGAGACGCCAGCACAACGTGACCCTGTGGAGAAAACAAGCCTCCCTGCTGAGCGTACATCTCATTCCTGTCGCTGGTTTCTCAGTCCGGAGACCCGAAGGCCTCCATCCTCAGGGCAGCATCACTCCCTCCACCCGGACCCCTCCGCCTGGCATCGCACCCCTTCATGGTCCGTTTCCTTCCGGGTCTGTCGGCTCAGATTTGAGTCTACAGATGTGAGTCAGCGGTGTTGGAGGACGGTGGTTCTACGGGGCGGCTCGGGGGCCTCAGCGTGTTTTTAATGTCTGTCTCCCTGC
The DNA here is from genome assembly GCF_963514095.1 of Eutrigla gurnardus. NCBI lineage: Eukaryota > Metazoa > Chordata > Actinopteri > Perciformes > Triglidae > Eutrigla > Eutrigla gurnardus. The sequence goes on along the minus strand of NC_139937.1, from coordinate 21,896,591 downwards.
AGAACAAGAGCTTTCCTTTCTTGGTGAATAGAGATGAAGCGTCTGGCCGCGGTGCACACGTATTTGTTTCTGCGGTGACAGTGACGGGTGTGGCCGCTCTGATCTGTTTTCCTGCCGCAGCGTTTGAGATTATTTTGGGGACTTTTTTTTTTTTTGCTGTTACGTTGGACTTCTGTTTTCTTGCACATTAAGATGATTTGAAGAACAACATTGTGCCACTAATATGACTAATTTCAGCTCTCTGGATATTTGTGTATTCCTGCAGCATCAAACCTGTGAATGGTGATGACAGCGGTTTGTTTTTCTCACGCCGGTCGTGCTTGCCTGTCATCATGTTCCCAGTAATGCCTCGTGTACCAGCGGGCGTTTTTAAGAGAAACGATGACTCCCTCGTTAGTGCGACTGGAGATCTCCACTAACGGCAGCTCTGGTGCTGCTGAGGAGGTCGGCCATCGTTTTCTCATAGCAAACAAACAGCATGAGAACCTGTCTTGTTTGGTTGTAACCACGGTGATACGGAAGCTCCTCATGTCCACACAGCAAACGAGTTGTTCAACAAAAGCTTAGTTTTTTAAGATGTGTTTTTTTTTATTCTTTCCATCCTTTCTAAACGTCTTAAACAAGTTACTTCTTACATTTATATTCATGAAACGTTCCTTTTTCCCCTTTTCCTTGACTTTAGTAGGATGGATTTCTTGGCGATAGTTAATTATAAATGATTGTTAAAACATAAATAAAATACAGCGAGACAGAAACGAAACTGGTAAAATAAAACTGCCCCCATTAAGTGAAAAGAAATGATGACTGCTGATGATGATAGAAGACAGAAACCAAATAATGGGAACAAGTTGAACAACGAGGTCCGGGAAAGGAAGCAATATGATGCAAATTCTTAAAACGCTGTACGTTTTTTGTTCTGAGGGCCTCGAACTCGTTTCTAGTGGATCCCCCGTGTTGCACGATGACAGATGGCATCACATCCACGTCGTTGAATGTTCAGCGTGACATCTGTGAGACGCCGCTAAGCTCCACTTTGTGTCCTCCAACATCACAAACGCTCCTCCTCAAAGCTCCGTCACATTTCCAGCGTTGTCTTCGGGCATCGAGTCACCCGAGACGTGAGCAGACGGAAAGTAAAGAAAAACGTTTTGTTGTTCCTTCCATGACGTCGGGAGACACTAATAATAACAAACGCAGCCCGGCGGCGGCGGCGGCAGAAAGCAGCACTTTTAGTGGCCGAACGCTGACTGAGGAGTCGCTTCCAGCTATGACATCACAGCCCCATCCGTCACTCACACAAACACAACGCGGGTCCAAGCTGCAAAACACCGAAGTTACCCTTCAAACAATTCATCCAGCGACATTTTTTCACTCTGCATGTAAATGTTTAACAAAGTTCGTAGAGTTGAGAGTGAAGTTTCCAGCGTTCCTGAATGCTCCTTACCTTTACAATCTATTTCTACTCCCGGTTAAGGTCGTGTATTTAATGAGGAAGTCGTTAGCGCTGTTTCAAGACATTTGTCATCGTGTGTTTGATTCAGCTCAACGGGTGATAATGATTGATGATTGATCCATCACGTTTTACATTCACAATATAATATTAACCTTACCGTCCTTTCTCTAACGTCTCTGAACTTCTCCAACTTCATACTCAGAAAGGAGCCTCACAACCAGCCTGTTACACATCATAATAATAATAATAATACCAATAATACCGGTGCAGCATGGACCACAGAGGGGTGACTAATGTTACGTAAAAGATGAATTAACATTTCCTCTTGCTTATTATCCTGATAATCATCAAATATATATTTAAAACTCTTCCTCCTCAGCATCCTGGTATCACTAGTATCAGTATAGTCATTTAACGAACATCCTTTTTAGTGGAAAATAATCTTCGATAAGATGATTATCCATTTTTTATTTAACTTTTATTTTCCCAGATAAAACATTAAGAACAGTTTGTTATTTAAAATACATCATAATGTCTCCCTGAATAAACAAAGGTTAATCCATTGAAACACTTTGCCGTCGCTGTTGTCGTGGTGACAAACGGAGAACTTGAGTCTGTGACTCAGAATATGAAGTATGTCTTTGTGCTGTTGCCAGCGGTGATACCTCCACCGCGGAGCACGTGGAGGTTTTCAGGATGCGTTGCCTCTAATTTATCTCGTCACTCCTCCGCCCCCCGGGCGCTTTGGATCTGACGTTAACGCAGCATAAATCCAAACAACCAGCTCCTCTCCTGGGGTTCAGCTTCCCTGCCAGGTGTCCAGAGACGTGATGACGACGCTCATCTTCACCTGAATATGATTTTGGTGCTAAAAAAAAGTAATTGACTGCTGAAAATGTCCTTTTAATTTAACAGCTGCAGCCTCGATCTAGTGGACGTGAATTTTAATGTCCATCAGTATAATCAGAATGACCAGGAGGCATGATGAGAGAGATGATGAAGTACGCTATGTGACACTCTTTGTGCTGCAGCAGGTTTCTAACCAGCATTTTAACCATTTAAGATCTCCGGTTTAATAACATATGTAAAAAAAACAAAAACCATTTCTTCATATTTTTATATCAAAATCCAATTTATTTTATGATTACCAACCAATAATATCACAACACCCATCCATCAACCAATCAGAGCTGGAGAAGGTGGTGAGCTCCTCTTTTCAACCATCTAACCAAATGAAATACGTCACTCTGGAAATGATGTTTCCATTTTCAGTAGTTTCATGTAACATCGTATCAACATCATTATGAGTATGTAGTTGTATTAAATTAGCTTCATATTCATAGTGGTTTTTTTTAAGTGTTTTTTGTTAGAAGCCTGAAATAGGGTCAAAGGTTAAAACAAGGTACTGTTAGGATTTAAGTTAGTCAGTTGTGGTTTGCTAACAAGTGTCTAAATGAGCGAGAACATTAAATCTCCGTCCTACTAAACAAACACGAGTCCACCTTTAGTGAAGTGATGGTGACGGTGAAGTCACGCTGCCACCGTGTAGTTTATTAGCTTTTTACTTTTCTGCAGTAATCCAAAATCCAGTGGGAAAATCCCGTTGTCAAGGAAACCAGCGCGATCATAACTAACACGTCTTCCTTTCTGTTCTGAAGCCTGAATATGGAGCGAAGCTAAAGACGAGGAACTCTGTAACATCGTGATGAATGCTCCTTCCTGCCGCGGAGGAACAATCACGCAATACAGCCAATGAAATTTAGATCCAGTGTGAGCGGAGCGCCTCAGCGAGCGTGGCTTAGCGCCGCCGCCGCCGGGCTGCGATCACACTGAACGCAGGCCAGACCTGTGGGTTAACAATCCTCCGTGAATGCTAAGCTGCTCAAAGTGTTCCTTCAGATGTTAAGTATGAGCCTCTGGTCTTCTGCTTCTTCTGCGTTACTCGTTTCCATGCTAACCCCCCCCTAAAAACACCCTAGTGTCCATCTGGTGCTGAACCGGGATCTGTCGCGCCCCCGTAAACGCCGTCTCTCTGGGAAACTGTTTCTGTTCTTTAAACACAGAAGCACCGCCGGCCCTCGCCTCATGCACAACACATTTCTTTTTTTTTTTTTGTTAAGCTCGTGGCAAAACAAAAAGCTTAATGTGACTCAACATGGCGAGTTCAATGCGGTTCTCCCAGAGGCGATGCAAATGTGCAATTATCACATCACAGTTCATACGATTGGAGCTTTGAACACTCACACACGGGGTGTGTAGTTGTTGTGTTTTATATTTGTCTTTAACTGCACTGGTTTGTTTGTCATCGGGAGCGAAACGGGAGGTCAGATAATGAAACTGACGTCTCGCCGCGTTGCCGTGGAACCGCGTGGCGTTCGCATTCTTTTAATCGTGAAAGGAAAGCCTCACCAGAGCGCGAGTACACACATCCATAAAATGAATACAGTCATCCGTAAAATCAAACGTCTGTCAGAGCTGTGATTTAAAGCGACGCGTGGACTGGGAGCTCGTAGGAGAGCGGTTCCTCGGAGACCCGAGGCTAACACAATATGTACATTATCTCACTGTTTCCCTTCAGACGGCTGCTTCCTGTTGCTTCACAGCACCGAGACACACCAGCAGTGCATGCTAGGAGTCTTCCCAGTCTTCCGATCAGTTTAAATTCAGGGTTTCCTGCACGTTTCCCAGCAGTGAACTGACCCTGCAGCACTTAATGAAAACTTCATTTTACTGATTGAAGCGAACCAGCTTGTGTTTTTCTCTCTCAAACGAACGGCTTTGACACCTCTGCCGGTCCCAGGATTATTTTGGTGACGTGCCAGCGAGCTGATCCTGATCCCGATACTGAACCCTGAACCCTGAACCCTGAACCTCCAGAAATCCTGCCTCCGAACACGAGACGCTGCGGATCTGAGAGATAATAAACAAACAGCAGCAGGGCGACACAGTGACCCATTCATTAGTGAAGCTGACCCCGCAGGAACAAAGAAGCTCTTCATTAAATAGACACTCCAGGCCCAGTCAGAGATCAGGCTCTCAACCCCGACTGTGAGGGTTTCACACTCCACATATATTGTCGGGGGCCCGAGGACTCTCAGGAGACCTGTTGAGAGCTCCGTGGGGGCCTCGAGTAAAACAAAGACAAGCTAATTTTATTATTAGCTCAAGGTGCCTGCAGAGCTCCCGGTTTTACTGCTTGGGAAAGTCAAAGGAAGACCTTTAAAAGAAAGAAAAGTTTCTATTATGACTTTAAAGAAGTAAAACTAGAAGGACGATTTAGAATTTCATAAACGTACGGTTTGAGGATCGGCCAATGAGAGGACAATGTTTAAAATGCATAAAAAATATTCTGGACATTTATTTATAAAGGTCCCCCAGAGACTAGACCAGCTGTGTGGAGAAACCAGAGACTGTCTGTGGTCCCCTAGAGGTCTAGATAGCTCACATTAGTCCAGAGACCAGACCAGACTATGTGGAGAAACCAGAGACTGTCTGTGGTCCAAACAACAAGGTCTCTGCTGTATTTATGTCTCGATGACCTTATTTGGAGTGTTGATGGAGCAGCTACAATGTTAGCGTAGCCTAGCACCATCAACCAGACTCCATTCAGAAAACCGGCGTTTTAAGAGTAGTGAGCTTGTGGTCTTGCAGACAGACCTAACACAGCATGACTTCACACTTTTTACTGATCACCATCATTATGGAGTTATTTCAGCATCCTTTTCATCTGGTTATTGATATTAAATCACAGATCAATACTTTATTTTGGGTTCATTAAATCTCGGTCTCCAGTGTTTACAATAAATTCACGATCAGCTAAAATAATAGAAACAAAGATACAGGTTTTTTGGTTTTAGAAGAACAAAACTGTATTCACATTTATTACACAGGTCTGAGCTCTATGCTTGCTGTCTTTGTCTAGTTTGTATCCTTCAGATTTATCTTTGTTCATTTGTGACAGCAATAAAAGTCTTAGTAGTGAAACTGGATCTTCCAAATCATGTTCAATGACAACTGCTTTGATAGCAGTTATAATACTTTCCATATCCCAAGATGTTCTGATACAGTGGCGGAGTGACAGTAATTGATATTTGGCTGAATTCTTTCTGCTGAGACATAAAAAGTGTAGGTGAGGCCTGTTTGTTTTCACAATGTTAGATGATGCTGTCAGAATGCATGCAATATTAAAACGTTAGCTGAAGGCTACCGGGGCTACACACTGATTTACATTTGGAGAAGAAAGACCAAAACATGGAAGCAAAGATCTGACGAAACAAAAGATCATGTAGTATATTAATAACCCCAGAACAAAGCAGAGTCTTCTCATTGAGAACCTGTTGTTGTTCCTCCACACCCGGAGCTGGAGGAGGGTTGAGTGTGAGATCTGAGCCTCAGAACAGAACTTCTATCTGGATTATATTTGGGCACAGAGGTGTTTTATTTTGGTACCGGAGGACCTGTCTGTCTTGAATCAGCGTTTTCTACTGTGGCATTTTCTTCTTTCAAAAACTCAATATCAGCTCCCAAGATAACATTCACCCTCTTCATCGGTTTCTAGTGTAGAAGCAAAACCTCTAAAGTCGCCCTTTTCTATTATTGTATTAAAGATTAAATACATTTTATGGACTCAGACACTGGAGAGGATTCAATCTGAGTTTCTACATGATGCGATCCGGAGCTCTAGATGCCTACAAACCTAGAAACCTGGACGTCGATGATCAGACATTGATGGATAAACTTTTTAGGAAAAGCTCTGGGGCTCCTGGGATCATGTTAGAGATGAATCAGTAGCTGAGATCAGAAAAAAAAAAGACAACAAGCGGCCTCATCAGAGGCAATCATTCCCGGAAATGTGCTCCTGATTTTGTGCCAGCGGTCTTTAACTTGGCGTGGACGTGGGTCAACACCAGCTGGCCTCGTACCGGCTGCCCCGCTGCCCACAGAGCATCCAATCAGCCGCGGGCCACATGCTGATATAATCGATAACCTAAGAGGTTAATGTGAGGTGAGAAGCTGCCCAATTAAGTTGATTTCTTCTCCCTGCCAGTATTAATAGCCTTTGGATAACACAGTGAGAGTGCAGAGACGCTGCTTTAATTAGTGAGAGTCTCAGCTCGGCGTTGAGCTGACCCGCTTAACACCGTTTCCATGGTGTCACATTAGTTGGTGAGCAGACTCGTCCTTGTTTCAATGCAATGTTGCTTTTACAGCAACGTTATTAGCAGCTGAGAAAATATGGATTCAAGCTGTCTTAGTTTGTCATACCAAAGAGGTACCTTAACTAAAGGAGCAGTACACACAAACAAACGTGTCTGGGGTCGGTGGGTTTACTAACTTGTCACATATCTGAAGTTGTCTCAACACTTGGTGGATGTTTTCCCCGAGGAGTGCTTTGGTGCACATTGTGACTGTGACAGGTTCACTATTAATAAACTTTAATTAATAAATTAGTAGAGTGCCAGTAGAGGGGGTGGAGCTTCAAGGCTCTCTGGACTCTGTGTCTTATAGGCTGTAGCTCACTTTTGCTGCTGGATACGTCGACGTTCTTCTTCACTTCACTGCAGCAAATCTGAGGCCGAGAGCCAAGAACTCGTTCACGCGTTTCCAAGTGGCCACGCCAACAAATGGGCGTGCATCTTGCCAACGCCGTAAGCATCAACACCAGGAGGCGAGCAGGAAACCGGCACGCCGCGAACGCTGGTTTTGAAGCTGAAGGATAAAAGCTGGAGTTACTTCATTTTTAATAATTGTCACCAAATTCCAATGAAAAGACCAAAACTATTAATGCTTTGGTTTATTTCTCCTCTTGCTTTCAAGGATCGACTCATTGTTGGTTTTGTTCCTTTCAGTCTATATACAATCTATAAAACACGCGTATAAAAAGGTCTGCGGGTGTTTTTCCTCCGTATTCATCAATAACATGATCACATGAATCTCTCCGCTACCGTGGCCGTTCCAGGACCGTCTGCTGCATCTCGTTGCCAGAGACTTTGTGTTCTCACAAACACCTGTATTGATGTCTGTGGCTGTTGCTGCCGGTTGCCAGAAGGAGAATGATAAATGTCACTGACTGATTACTCCCGGCGCTCTAAACTGGCTCTCAGACAGTTTTCCTTTGATCACCACTAATCTCTGCTGTTGGTCTTTGCGTTGCCTCATCATCCCTCCCTCTCTACCGCACGGCGGGACGTGACCCGAGCGTAGCACACACCACGGTGACATATTGTGTTTTTTATTGAATATGAGATATGCTGGCACACGCTCAGCTCCAACACATTTTACATCAACGAGCGCGTTAGAGGAGTGAGAGAGTCTGCTGTGTCATCCTTGAAGATGTATTATAGGTGTTTTAAACTGTCTCTCCTCAGCTTCATTGGAAGGTTTGAAGTGTTGATGCGTTTAAAAAATGAAATTTAAACACGTTTTAACGTGCGATCCAAAGTCTGGACTGGTTTCCTCTATATTCAAGCGACGCTGCTGAAATTACACACGAGCATTAATATGATTTGCTCTGGTGTTTCAGTGCAGTAGAGCCTCTTCACACAGAGCAGATCAGAAACAGCCTTTTATATGCCAGCTTGCCATCACCCAGCTTCAAACGTGATGCATTTCCCTTTTAAATCAATGCTGCGGTGAATCTAGTTGATGCCGATGTAAAGAAGAGAGCTTCATGTCGAAAATAAATATTTGGGGATGAATATTTAAAGAAACTTTACCGTGTAAATTAGAGAAGAGGATTTGGTGGGGGTGGTAGAATGAGTGTTTAATTGGGTTATTTTCTTTTGATGTTGCCAGCATGAACTAATAGCTCTTGTCATTCACAATGACTGTCTACATTCTGAACTGTCATCTCAAGAAAACAGAATATTATTTAACTAAAGCCTACAGAGGAGAAAGGAGCTGTAGTCATGAACAGAAACATAGTTATGAGGTGTTACCCACCTCTACACCACACTCTCTGAGAGTTAACTCTGAAGCTGAAATGTTTAGTAAATGATATTTGAACCCGAGTTCCTTTGTTGCAGGTCCGTGGGGCCGATGCATGGGCAGCGACTGTGGTCCGGGGGGCAGCCAGAGCCGGGCGGTCTGGTGCGCCCACGTGGACGGCTGGACGACGCTACACACCAACTGCGACCAGGCCCAGCGTCCCTCCAACCAGAGGAACTGTTTCCGTGTGTGCGACTGGCACAAGGACCTGTACGACTGGAAACTGGGGGCCTGGAACGCGTGCGTGCCAGTTTCGGCAAGGACCTTATGGGCCTCGCGGCCGTTCACATGCCTCGGCGGCGAGGAGGGCATTCAGACCCGGGAGGTGGACTGCATACTCAACACAGACGCCTCTCCAACCGAGGACGCCATCTGTGAGTACTTTGAGCCCAAGCCTCGCCTGGAGCAGGCGTGTTTGATCCCCTGCCCTCAGGATTGTGTGGTTTCCGAGTATTCTCCATGGACGTCCTGCTCCAAAACCTGCGGGACGGGCCTCAGGAACCGGGTCCGCAGCGTCCTGGTCCCTCCGCTTTTCGGAGGCGCGGCTTGTCTCAATCTAACCGAGTTCCAGTCTTGCAAACTGGGTCCATGCACGGGTCCGGAGGGCATGTTCAGCCTCCGGGTCGGACCGTGGAGCCCTTGCGTCCTCCCGCAGACTCGGACAACGCGCCAAGCTAAGCGCAGGACAGGTAAAGGCCAGGGGCTCCGGGAGAGAACCGGGGTCAAAGACCCGGAGACCAGGGAGCTGATCCAGAAGAAACGGAACAGGAACCGCCTCAACCGACAAGAGAGTCCGTTCTGGGACATCCAGGTGGGCTACCAGACCCGGGACGTGACCTGCATACACAGGAACGGGAGCGCTGTGGGACGCAAGTGAGTAGTTTTTATTATTTTATTTATGTGACAGTAAAGTTTTACTTTTTACATTATAGGTACAGTGAAGACAGAAAGGAAAAACAAATATGAGGTCATGGGTAAGTTAGTATTCAAGGCATTTATTTTATTTATTTATTTTATATATCTTTGATAAGCTGCTATAAGATGTTGGAACATCTGTCAGAATTATAATTATGATGAACATCAGAGCTTTTTCTCTCCTTTTAAAATACGACATTTATCTCCTATGTTCCCGTGACATTCAGCATTTATTGAATGTCTAATTTCACGTGAACGTCTATTTCTTTTCCTGACGCTTTAGTTAAACTGGTCCTAAAGTCATTGCTTTTGTGACATGATGCCAAACGTGTCCTCAAAGAGCTCCTCCTCCCGCCGGGAGGCGCCGCGCGGCGGAGGATGTTCGCCGGCTGTGTTTGTCGCGGCGCTGAAGCACAACTTACCACGGCTCATTTCATGTCGACTTCAGACGCCACTCACTGTGACAGGAGATCAGTCTCAGCCGTGACGTTGCGTGTTCCCTTTCAAAATAATGCCTTTTTTTTACTTTTGTCATTTGGTTTTGAATGGACGTGTGATCTCATAAGAAAAGTGAACAAATTCAAGTGTCACTCAAAATGACGTGACTTGCTAAAGCTATGAAGTCAAATTGCTACAGGGAAACTTCTCAAATAAATAATAATGGGAATGCTCTGTTTTTATGTGTTTTAAGGTTTAGGTAACAACTTCTTGGGAGGTTAAAGGATCAGTTCCCCAAAACTAAACGTCTAAAAAACACATTGTCCCATAGTTTCCTGTTGAATATCAGTTTAATGTGTCGAGGCTTCGGGATGTAAGGTTAAGCTGCAAACTGTATTATCATTAATACACTATGAGTATGATATTGATGCATGAACAGGTCATTGATTATGCCTTCAGTGGGCATTATAGAGAGGCTAAGCCCCGCCCCTCCCTGTTGTCTCCCATGGGAAAAAATATGCAGTGTGTCGTAGGTTTGTGAACACAGAGACTCACAGTCTGATACTCCAACAGTCTGAGACTTTCTCCCACCAGAAGGGGGCGGGACTTAACCTCTCACCCAGAATACATATAATAACTATACGAGCTCCTCCGTTTACAGTGTTGGTAAACCCGTGTGGGATCTAACCTCCGACACCGACGTTATTATTGCTGCGAGCTGCAAACGTCTCGCTCTCTGACTCAAAGTGAGAAACATCAAAAAGCTCTCAATTCCCACTGATTCCTCGGCAGAAGTCTCCGCCTTCAAGCACTTCAGACATTTCACTTCCAAGAAGTGAAGCTGCCACCGGCAGCAGGGAACGCCGTCCATGTAAAGCCTTACAGTAGGGTTTGAAAAAACAGGAGTCAGACAAGATATTTCCACCGGTTCATCTGTTATCATTCATCTTTTACCTCGTCATGTGTCTTGGAGGATGGTAGAGAGTTTAACATCTGGTCATTAAATCCACCTGCTGGTTTCTACGACGGCGTATTAGAGCCACTGTAGGAAAAAAAATAGAGCAGAGAGAGGGGGGAGCGAAAAGACACAAAGTTGCGTCTTTATAAAGTCGCAGATTTGCTACTTTATTACGATGCTAACAACCGGCATCTATGCTAGCTAACGTCCCATGAATGTACATTAATGTTTCTAATGAATCATCCCAACGTGTGACAACGCCTCGTTAAGGTCCTTAGGGTGATGATGTTGATGCTTATTGTTGCTTTTATTATAAGAGGCCAAATTATCATCTTATGGGTGTTTATTGATCAGGGCGGTTGGGCTAAGATGCTAGCAGTAGCTTTCACTTGTTGTCATAGCAACGGCAAACACCTGGTCAAGCAATGTGTTTACTTCCTCTATGACCTCTAGAATAAACTTTAAGTAGCAAATTTGCGACTTTTTTCTGAAAATATTGCCCCCCTCTCTTGGCTCTGGTTTTTTTTCCTTCCTGATACGCCATCGTAGGTTTGAGACACGGTGAGAAGGTTTAAATGCATCCATCTTAATTAGCAGGCAAGTAGCCATGTGTGCTTCTCCTGCTCCCTGTTTTGTTATTGTAATTGACCAGAATGACACTGAAATTCGCCCGTTTTCCACCTGTTCCATGAAAGCAGCACCAGCTGTCATTTCAGCGAAACGTGTCCCTTCAACCTGTTAACGTAACTCCAGCGACCCGAACGCCTCGGAGTCGGCGTGCAAACATGATTGACACTCGGCCGTATTTATTTTTAAACGTGCAACAAAGTCAGAAGTAATGCAAAAGGCCTTTTTCACTGATGTGCCGGGAAGACAGACGCAGTTAGATTTTTCATTATTAAACAAATAAACTAGCTTTTTAAAATACCGTCAACACTTTATTAATCCAGAAAACACATGAATTCTGGTTCTTGTCACAAGATTTATTCTTATTTGCCTGTGAAGTGTGTGTTAGATGTCTGTGGGTTAATCAGAGATTCTGTTAAAGAGCTCTCCTCTCTTCATCTGTTGCTCCGATGGCATCTAAGATGACGCCTGGAAACCTCAACGAGTCCTCAGATCTCCAGGAAACAATCGCTGACGTTGTCAGTCGAGGCGTCGTATCCGTCACACGCCGCTCGGCTCAAAGATTACCTACTAAAACTATTCATTAATGCTTTGTTGGCGTGGCGCTCTCGTGGTGACTGGGATCAAATATTTCAAAGGATCCTGTGAAAACAACTCACATGCCCTTAGGGGCATAAATATTAATCCTTGACTTGTTTATTTCTTGTCCTGAAATATTTATAGTTGTTTTTGCCACTGTCGGGGAAAAAAAGTGGAACAAAGTTCCCAGCGAAGCGATAACCCATTCATATCGGAGCCAGACGCTCCGAACATCTTGCTCACTTCATTTCTAATTTTGTTTGATGATCATCTGTCATTGGGAGCTTTAACTTCCTCCACTTCTGTCGCTTTAATCAAGCTTGCAAACGCAACCTTTCAGGTTTTTCGGGTCGTTTCACATGTCATTGTCGTGCCGAGGGTCCCACATGTTGCTGTAATTCTAATTCTTACTTCTAATTTGTTCTTGAAGGCTCCAAAGGGCTTCTTTAATCATGTTTTTTGACCATTTCATTGGCTGGTTTGAATGGCGTCCAGGTAACGAGCGTGCAAACGTTGAAATGTGGAAACTTTACGCTTTTATTTGATCAAAAAGTCCATGTTTGTAAGTTTCTGTGTGAAAACCTACAGACTTAAAAATTTACGTTTTTTTCTGAACTCATCTTACTTATTTAAATAGAGAATGATTGTGTCCTCATTCTGTCTGAATGACTGAGATGAAGAAATAATGACTCCTTTTTCGCGGCTCCGAAATCTCCACAAAAAAAAAAAAATGCTTGGGCATGCACACAACAAACGGGGGAGAAAAGACTCAAAGGATCCAGCTGCAGAGAAAATGGGTCATCGGCAGCATTATGGGCTTTTTAAAACACACCAAGTTCCATCTGAGTAGAGAAAATCAAGCCATCACCCTCGGTGTGTCGCATCCGCTATTCTAATTCCTCATTGTTTTCCCTCAATTCAAAAGGAGCCGGCAGGCCGAGTTTGTTTGGTGGGAAAAAACTGGAATTTCCACAGCGTCTCTTCGGTAGCGATTCAATGACTGCAGAGGTGTTTTAATCTGCAGGGACTGAAAAGAAAGAAGAAAAGAAAAAACACACTCGGCTCATACATTTCCTCATTTATACCCAAAAAGTCTGAGTCGCTGGAGGTGAAGTGTGGTGGCAACGTCTAAATGAGCGCTTTCTAAATGAAGCAGAGCTGTAATTAGCACTAATAGCTCGTCAGCTGCAACGCCTCGAGGGGAAACACATCCAGACTGGGGAGCAGAACGCAGTCGGCTTCAGTTAGAACACATTTCTAATGATTCAGAAGGGACTGGAAGAGAGGAAGAGTTATTCATTACAACTCAATCCCATTTAGACGATCAAAAGATGCCATCGATCCATCGATCGGACGTTTGTTTCTGTGGTTTGAACGCTCCGAGGACGCGCCGCGCCACGCCGCTCCCGGTTCACTCCTAATGGGGGCCTGGTTGTGCAGCGTCTGCTGCTAATGACACAATGTGGCACCAGTCAAGGGCAGATGGCGTCCAGGGAAGCGATGCACACTCTTTTTAGTGCAACATATCTGCTGCTGTGACGTATTGGGGGGAACATAAACCGTGGCTGCAGGGCATCCTGGCACGTTTCTATTAAAACGGCACTGCGAGGGGAAACGGAGAGATTAAACGTCACTGTAATGAGGCGTCAGTAAGTTGCACACGGCGAGTTCTGTTTCCCATAAATATGCTCTGTGACCAGCTGGAGCCGGAGAATAACACACGGATGAAGGGATCTACCTTTGCAGAGGCATGAAGGCTTATTTTCTTACTGTTTGTGTTTGATTCTCCGGCTCGGACGGCAGAGAGTCATTCGTTAAGGAGAAACTGTCACACTTTAGCTGCTTTTAGCTCCTTAAATGTCATCTATGTTTTGCATTATCTTTCCCCCAGTATAGGATGAGTTTTGTTGGAGGATGACTGAAGGAAATAGCTTGACACGTTGGGAATGATCCCTTTTCTTCCCAAGTAACCTGAAGACAAAGATATCTCTATGCCTGAACGCTTCAGCTGATAGCCCATTAGCTTAGCATAAAGACACAATAATCTGCCTACCAGCACTCCAAATAAACATGCTACATGTTGTTTGTTTAATCTTTACAGAAGGCTTCATGGTTTCTGGTGTCTTTACGTTCAGGTCTTACTTCCTAAGTACGCATCCTTCGTAAGGCTGCATTTGTCCCATTTCAAACACTCCTTCAAACGCAGCCCATAAATTATTTTCACAGAGGTTCCAACCGACGGATCCTTCAGGGCCCGACTTATCCCAAGATTCATTGCACGCCGGTGCTGATTGGATTATAATCAACATAATCAACGCGAGCGATGCAACAGGAGATGCAGCGGAGAAGCGCTGTCGTCTGAAATATATCAGGCGCCGATGAAGCGTAGCCTCCATCGTAATGTAAAATCAAAAGAGTATAATATGATTTTAATGTTGACTGCTGCTGGTTGCTAGGTGATGGGAGCAGCAACAGCGAAGCAAATCCTCTGTAGACGGTCAAATCTCAGTCCGGCCTTCGTGGTCCGGGCCGACGTAGACCGTGAAGGATGCGGACCCTGAATTGGGACGCAGCTTTATGTGAGGCATTACTGCTCCTCCGAGGCCAATCTCAGAACCAATGTCCTCTCCCTCCTCTTTATTTCTGTCCTTTTTTCCAGCCTGTGCACCCTGAGGGACCTGCCTCTGACCGTCCGGTCCTGCGTCCTCCCCAAAGACTGCCAGGTGACCGACTGGACCGAGTGGGGCCCCTGCTCCAAGACCTGTGTGGACCCCGAGGCTCCCACGGGCAGCCGAGCTCGGAGCAGACAGGTGGTCCAGTTCCCCGTGGGCGAGGGGGCGGAGTGCACCTTGCTGGAGGAGCGGGAGATGTGTCAACCTCAGGGGGACGGCGTGCCGCCCTGCGCCACGTGAGTTCCTCCTGATGACGGGGGGGTAACGGGGGGAGGGAACAGCTGCTTTCTTTACCAACAGGTGCTCGCGTCTCACAGGGATGTAAGTGCAGGTTTGGTTGTGATGAAATCTGGTTGTTAAGACCCGAAACACTCAGCAGGGATTCATTCTGTATTACAATGAAACTCAGTCTGAAACACAGTAGATGTCTGCTATTCAACCTGTGTGTGTGTGTGTGTGTGTGTGTGTGTGTGTGTGTGTGTGTGTGTGTGTGTGTGTGTGTGTGTGTGTGTGTGTAAAGGCAGCATATGGAGATGGATTGGTATAAGTGCTTGGGCCAATGCCAGACACAAAGTAGAGACAAATGGAAGGAGACTGCAAGGATATCCTAGTCCCACAAACTTTCTCTCTCTCACACACACACACACACACACACACACACACACACACACACACACACACACACACACACACATACACATACACATGCACACACACACACACACACACACACACACGGATTCAAACTGTGGAGTCACAGGAGGCCTTTCTTCCCTCAGTTTCATCCCATATCGTCTAACACTTAGTCCCGCTCTCATCCTCGAGAGCGTTTGATTTTCTGAGCGACGCGTTTCTTTCATCTTTTTAGAAATCAACTTCTCAGCGAAAAGCGTTTTGATTTGTTACATTATGATAATATTATCAGCTGTGATAAGAAGCCTGAAGATTGTGATAATGAAACAAATATCCGTCCTCGAATGTTAAATCCTACTTCTGCCGGCTTTAATAAAAGGTTACGCTGTCCTCTCTGATGAAAGCGTAGCTCATCACGTTCTCTGACAGAAACAGAAAGCGAGCGGAGACCACGCCGGTCGTGACCACGCCGGTCGTGACAACGCGACCTCGTCGTGCCGAAGTTAGTTCCTGCTCCGCTGTGAATGTGCTGTAATTGGACTCTACGCTACGCCCACACAGACCATCCATGTTCCCTTCCTCTGTAGCTACACCTGGAGAAGCACAGAGTGGAGCGACTGCCGGGTCGACTCGTTGCTAAGCCAACAGGACCGTCGGCGTGGCAACCAGACGGAGCTCTGTGGGGGAGGCCTGCAGACCAGGGAGGTTTACTGCGTCCAGGCCAACGCCGAGCTGTTGAAATACCTCAACGACCTCAAAGAGAAGGAAAAAGGTAAATATATTTATGAATAAAACAATAATGCAAAGATATATACGGAAGCCCTGAGAGGCAGGTGGGAAAAGGAAATTCTAGTCTTGTTTTCTCTGCTGTGTTTATGACTTCACTCTTATTCCTGGACTTTGGGTATCAACGATACTGAGTGCCGATTCGATTCGATTAAAACGCTGAATGCCTCACTTTTATATGTAAGGCAACAAAGTTTCAATTGAAATTAATTGAAATGTCAATTAGCGAAATAATAAATCGTACACCGGCAAATTCAGGGTGTGAACCTTTTTATGTGCAGCAACACATTGGTTAAAACATAACCAGAAATGAACATTCTAGTATATAATATTCATAACATATCAGCAGTCAAATGGAAGAGACTGATACCCGATACCTGATATTTGAGTCGGTATCGGCTGGATGTCTGATATCCGTGTTGGTAAATTCCTACTGTTGACCTCAACTTATTAAACAATCACACCATTTATAAGTTTGTTATGTGTTATATGTATTATTTTCACACATGTATAAGTTATTTTTAATGAGGAATTTTAATGCAGAGCTTTTCTTAAACCAAGTGCTCGTTACTGCAGGATTCACAACCAAACACCAAAAGCAGCTTCAGCCCGTCTGAACAAACACTTGTGTCCGGGTCGTTCCAGGTCATTTCATCCAAACATCGTTTCCTCTCTCTCTCTTCCTCTCTTCAAAATGCATAATCAATGAACATGTCTGATCCACCTCGACCGTCTGCAGCTGTTTCCAGCTGTTTTTATCTCAGTCTCTTCAGCAAACGTCTTGCTTCGATTTTTTCAAACCAAAGTCAAGAGCCCGAAACAAATCATTTGAACTCTCGAGTGGAACTAAGATAAATATGGTCAAGCCTTGTTACATGACGTACACACACACACACACACACACACACACACACACACACACGGTGTATGAGGACTGCAGTCCCTCGGTGGATTCGATAGCAGCAGACGTGTTGACTACGTTGACGTATCATCTATGATATAATCTGTTTAATAGTCACTGAAGGACGTTCTTTTCATCCTCCGTCTTCGGTTTTCCGTTTGAACGTTCAAACGTCGTCCTGCTTTGAAGCGTTCGGCGGCGACGACTCGTCACCGGTCACAAGAAGAGCAAAAGCCTCCATTTCTGACACTTGTCAGGCCAGCTTAGAGTCAAAGCTGCCCTCTCAGAGATGCTGTTAAAGACATTAGCCGAGGCTCGGCTTATGGAGGCCGACGGTGCTGATCGCGTGAGAGAGAGTGACAGAGTCGAAGCGGAGGTGAGATGCCTCGGCCGTCACTCCTTCCATACGTGGAGGGATTCTGCTCTCACGCAGGCCGAGGTCGAGGTCCGCTGGGCTTCAGCCTGATGTGATGTTCATGGTCGACTTTCTAACCTTTCACTAGTTATAACCAGAAAAGCAATTTCTGGAGAAGTTGCTGGATGCTGAAAAGCTGCTGGTTTAGATGCATAAGAAAGTGAAGTCGTAGAAATATATGCATTGTTTTGGTGTTTGGTGGCAGCTGGTTGGTTTCCGTAGAAAGAGCAGACATCTTGAAGTGATCTCTAAAGAGTGAGCAAGTGAAGCTTGCTCGAATGAGAGCTTTAGTTAAAAACTCACCACTCTGGACCCACGCCGACGTGAAGATGTGAGGACGGCACTTTCACTGAGCTTCAAAGAAAGTTTAATGTCGTTAAAAAGTTTTAACGGGATTTAAATGTTGAATAATGTTTAAATGGAGTTTCTATGTGAACGTATGAATGAGTAGAAGATGCATGAAAAACTTGAATGGGGGGAAACTTTTAGCTGAACACGTTGAATATTTCTGAAAGTATTAAATGTATTTATGAGAACGTTTCCAGCGTTCACTCGCTCAGTGCTGTTAAATTAAAGCTTGTAGATTTTCATTTCTGTCTGTCGATTTAAAGTTTTAGTCGCGTTGATCTCAAACGTCTTCCTTCGATACCGAAACCAGTCATCGCCGTGGTTACGTGGATGCTTCCAGCAAAGCCTGAAACACACACACACACACACACACACACACACACACGGTGCATGAGGACTGCAGTCCCTCGGTGGATTTGTAGCAGATAATTGCATATCAAATGCTCGTTTAGCTGCGTCGGTCTAATCCACAGGCTGACATTTTTCTGTTGCTGTTGTATTTTCTGTCTCCGGCAGCATTCTTCATCCTCCAGACTAAGCTCTGATTGGCTCAGCTGCTTTTCCAACCAGGGAAATAACCGTCAATGACCTCAACATTATCAATTTGCTGATTAAATTAAATTAAATGTATATACTGTATATATATATATTATATACTCTCACACAAACACACACACATGCATAAGCTTACTACTTTTAAAATGCTTGTTTTCTGAATGGAGTCTGGTTGATGGGTGCTAGGCTACGCTAACGTTGTAGCTGCTCCGTCAACACTCCAAACACCTTGTTGTTTGGACCACAGACAGTCTCTGGTTTCTCCACATAGTCTGGTCTGGTCTCTGGACTAATGTGAGCTACTATCCTAGACCTCTGCGGGACCTCAGACCGCTACATTTGGTGGTAGTGACGGTTCTGTCCGGCTACCTGGTGAGTGACAGCACACCTTTTACCTGCAATGACTTATTTTATATTTAGGCCGCCACCTCTAACCTCTACGACACCGTTTAAGATTCATAAAGCGCGCTGAGAGGAGTGTTGTCGGGGCCGGCTGTGCAGGAAAGTGTGTGTGTGTGTGTGTGAGTGTTTGCACCCACACACACACATTCACAAAGTTCTTATCTTCTTGGTGCAGGATTTCTTTCCCCTCTGTCGGGGGGTAATCTCCCAGCATACCTCTGAGACAGAGAGGCAGACAGTGGCTCAGTGAAGTTTGCTGCAACCAGCGCTCCCTGCCTCCCCTCTCTCATGCATAAATATCACCATGCAAAGAGGGCGGAAGATACCCCGCGGCCAAGATCTGGAATCAGCTTACCACCTCCTAAACCTTAACCTTAATCTTCATGGGGAGTTACTCCCATCAGACCCCAGATCGATATCGGCATCGTCCGCCACTTCCTGGTTCTGCTCAGCCGCTGCAGTGTATGGATCTCTGGAAGTCTCCTCCAACCCTGTGGGAGTCAACATTTCAGTCACCTCTCCCTCTATTTGACAAGAAGATTGACTTAAAAACCCTTAAGAGGTGCAACAACCCTGAGTGTATCAGGAGGGGTTTATTCACATCCTCAGGTTCATACTGCTGTTGGTTAGAACGAGGTAACGGGGAGGGGACTGAAGATTTCAAGGCAATAGTTAATTTCTTTATAATACAATCTGGATAATGAAAAGCTGAAGGGGCGTTGTTAGCCTAGCTTAGCATTTAAGTTCCCATAAAATCCAAATAAATGTCTTTTTATCACACATTTATTCTGCTGGTGTCAGTACCAGCAACAAAAACAAAAGTTTAGTCGTTCCTCTTAATGTTCTTTAGATTTGAGTCATTTCCTGGAAAACACTAGATTGATGACTCATCCTGCACCCATGGGTGTATAGAGGCTAAGTCCCGCCCCTTTAATGCTTTCATCCCATTTTTATTGTCCCAAGAATTCAATGTGATCTTTGAAAGCTTTATATTTTAAAAATAAGGTCCAATGACGGACATCTGGGCAGAAGGGGCGGGGCTTATCCTCCATCAGCGGCGCCGGCTTCTTTTTCTCTTCTGGTCTTTTACATCCAAAAACATCTCCTCTGTCGAGTCTCCTTGCTTCATTTCATCTCAATGTGTCGGTAGGATCTGCTGTCAGGACGTCTCCATGTTGAGCTGTCTTCGCTGGTTTTGAATTTCTGTCCAGTCACAGCAGCATCACACCTTGCAGCCTCGCTCCACTTTGGGATCCCTCCGCCTGGCCTGTTTCCCCTGCATCCATTATCTTCCTCCTTAAGCTAAAGTCATTCCGACGTCTGCTCCTTCCGCTTAACACCGACTGATCTCCACCTCTTCATCTCGGGCTCAGATGAAACGGCATAAACGCCTGGAAACACCTTCGCTTAAGTCTGTCGCTTTCAGGCCAAATCCCCAACCAGATCAGACGAGTCTCCAGACGTCCGTGTGGATTCTGATCATAATCCATGAGTGTTATTTGTCCGTGTCAAAAATAAATGAAGCAGGAGGCGTCTTTTCTCCAGACCGAAGGTAATAAAACACGTTGTGCAGGCTTTTCTCTGTCAACAAGCCTGTGATCGGAGGCCCAGCTCTGCTGATTAGTCTCTTGTGTGTTGTTTCCTGTCTGTGTTTGTTTGATCGCGTCCCCCCCCTCCTCTGTGTGCGTAGCTAATAGTGCTATCTCCCCTGTAATTGCAGCGGGTCAGACCCAAAGACAGCAGAAGCCTAGCGTCCCCCCTCTCCTCTCCATCAGCTTCCAGATTACAGGTAGGTGGTTTCAGCCTCCAGCCTCCCCCTCTGCTCCAGGCCTCCTCTCCTCTTTCCTCGTTTCCTCTCCTCCAGAGTCCTCTTATCTCCTCCTCCTCCTCTCTCCTTACATCCTTCCACTCGTCTCCTCCTCCTCTTCTTTTGTCATTGGTTTTTCTCTCTTTCCTTCTCCTCTATCTGTGTTCCCTCTCCCTCTATCTCATTTTTCTCTCCTAGCGTCTCCTCATTTCTCCTCACTGATCCTGTATTCTTGATTGATATCTTGCTCCTCTCTCCATCCTTCCTTTCCTCCTTGTCTCCTCTCCTCTCCATCCTCCTGGTTTCTTCTCATCTCTTCTCCTAACCCGTCTCTCCTCCTTTCTCCTTGTGTCCTCTCCTGTCCTCTACTTCTGTTTTCTCTCCTCCTCTTTCCTTGTTTCATCTCCTCCTTCTCTCCTCATTTCTCCTCACCTTTACTGCACTGTTGTTTCCTTTCCTCCTCTTTTTCCTTCCTTTCACCTCCTCTCATTTTCTTCTCCTATTTTCTGTCCTCGCTTCCTCTCCTTCCCTCCCTCTTTTTCATCTCCTCTCCTCTTTCCTCTCTCCTTCCTTTTTCTAGTCTCTTCTCCAACCTCTTTCCTTCTCTCCTTCCTTTCCTCTGTCCTTTCTTTTTGTATTTCATGTCATCCATGTTTACTCTCCTCATTCCTTCCCTCCTTTCCTCTTCTCTCTTCAATCCTTCCTCTATCCTTATTTCTCCTTCCCTCCTCTCCTTCCCTCTCCTCTCCTTCCCTCTCTTCTCGTATCCTTACCTGTCCGCTGCACAAAGGGAGAAAGGAAACATAATAATGATGATAATTCAAATATTGATATTAACCACTCTTTGAAGGTTCTTCCCGACACCGCGATGCTTCAGATCTCTGACGGCGTTAACCGTTCACCACATTCCACCACATTCAGAGCCCAGACGGCTCCGCTCCGTTGCCAAACCCAACAAAGGGACAAGTAGTATTACTACAAAGTTCTGTATTCTCACATAAAAATCTGCCTTTGTTCGCCCACAAACAGAATATGGATGTGGAGACGTTTTCCACGTCTGCAGACAGTAAGCCGCGCTCGCATGAGGGATTTTTATGCCTCCGTCGGCGGATCAGCACAATAGAAAACTCTCACCGTAAAAATGACGACGAGAGAAGAACCATATAGAGAGTTTTTTTCATCTTCTCTACTCTGATGGTCTTCAATTTTGTATCCCCAAATGGATTGATGTTAGAAGATTGAAGTGAGTGTAGTTCACCAATAGGACATGGATTAACAGCGGCGCCGCAAAACTCACTATTTGACTTTCAGTGTATTTGTTAAAGGAATTAGCCGTTTTGCATTTCAAAAGCCCCCGTTTGCCTTCTTCCCCCTGTACACTTCTGAGGGAATTATGAGTCAGTTCTCATGACTACGTGAGACTTTAAGCTCTGAGATGTCTTGTAGGAACAGTTGGAATAACTCGTCATCCTCAAGTTGAACATATCCGCCATTTAACGAAGAAAAAAACGGGTTGAACTGTAATGACTCAGCACTACAATGGAGATCAATCCCTGTACTTTGGAGAGAAAAACGTCTTATATATGTATTTTTTTACATTCATGCCACCAGTAATGTCTTCATTCTGAGCATCAGTTTGCAGAAAAGCTGCATTTCCTTTTTGGGGGGATACATCCATGGAGAGGAAAAATCTGGCATTTTCTAAGTTTGCTATAAATCCTTTTTTTCCTCCTGTGTTTGACCCCAAAGTTTTTTTGCCAAGATAAAGTAACATTTTTCCAAATGTGGAAAAAAAAAAAACAGGTTTCAGCAGGAGATTTTGTATTTATTTTTTTGTCAGGATAAGTATTTGTTGTTGTTGCTGAACTTTTTTTGTTTTTTAAAACTTTCAACAAACAATAGAGGGAGTCAGAAGTGAAGCTGATGCCGAAGTGCCTTAAACTTGCATTCTCTCTGCTAGCCATCAGGGGGCGACTCCTCTGGTTGCATAAGAAGTCTGATTGTAAAGAAAGAAGTCTTCGATAGAGTCAGGAGTTTTTTTAGGTTTTTCAGTCTTCATGCTAAGCTAACTCGCTAATTTAATGTTTAATGGAAGTGGTGCAGGGCTTCTCATCTAACACTCAATAAAAAGGGAATTTGTTGGTGATAAGAGTCAAGAAAGCACCATTTCCCATATTTCCTAAACTGTTGGATTATCCTTATGAGATCCAGATCACATGTCTGACACTTTCTCGGATTTAGGTTGGGAAAGAGGTTGGATTTAGGTCGGGAAAAATCCCCATTTCTCTCATATTTCCGTCAATTTCCACCTTCCCGTATCGAATAAGAGCTCCAAAAGAAGCGTCGATGCAAAGCTCTGGAAGATACAGTAGCGCTGCTTTGAAATGACACTGACACCATCATACATATTTAATGTGCATGCATAAATGCATAAACTCTCGTATCTTCAGATACTCCGCACGTCGACTTTGCTTGCTGCAGCCGACACGTAGAAACGTATTCTGCACGGTCGTCACGGAGACGATAGCATCTCTCCTTTTTACTCCAACAAAGCTCTCCGTGGGAGTTCAGGCCGGCGTGCATTCACCGGTTGCATCATGGGAAGGGGAGGGGGGGCTGGTGGACTAAGCATGAGCCGGGACCACGTCGCTGTTCCCTCACACCTTTAGTGTCGTCTCGCTGCCTCCTCACTCCCGTCTCCGCTGAGAGTCCGTGGGCAAAGATCCACCATGTTTTATGTTCCCTGCTCGGCGCTGCATGGGATAATCACTGCTAATTTATCATTCTGACATGCTAACAGGAAGGTGATAAACAAAACAAAGGCATAACAGTGTCTGCTTCACAGGCGTGTTTTTCTTTTTTTGTTCTTTCTCCACTGTGGTTCTCGTCTGCTCCCTGTAGGGATTCTCATGCCAGGAACAAAAGTAAATAAGCTCTTTTTTATTTTTTTATTTTCTCCCTTGTTCCTTTTGATTGTAACGCCGGTAAAAAAAAAAAAAAAAAAAAAACATTCTCACATAACGACGAAACCAGAATAGGATCAAAGTGAAGCCGGTTCATTTTATCTGCTGCTAACTCAGCTTTTTTTCTTTTTGATCATCCTCACAGCTTCCCTGCCCGTGGAAAACAGGCTGTGCAAGGGTCCGATCCCCAACAGGTCCCAGCTGTGTCAAATCCCCTGTCCCACCGACTGTGAGGTGTCGCCCTGGGGGGCCTGGGGGCCCTGCACCTTCGAGAACTGTGATGACCAGGCTGGGAAGAAAGGTACCGCATAG
Source organism: Eutrigla gurnardus (assembly GCF_963514095.1). Lineage (NCBI taxonomy): Eukaryota > Metazoa > Chordata > Actinopteri > Perciformes > Triglidae > Eutrigla > Eutrigla gurnardus. The sequence continues at coordinate 21,872,840 of NC_139937.1, read as the reverse complement.
ATGACGTCATTTGTATTAAGTTTAAGACATTACAGATACAACAACAGACACAACATACATAGAGGCTCTCATCAACACACCTATCCACACACCAACCCAAAACCCCTCCATCCCCACCTGCTATTATATGCATGTCTTCATTGGGTGGAGGATATACATGATGTACGGAGTTCAACACATACAGGGATAATGGGATTTTAATATTACCCTTGCATTTATTTTGAAGCTAATTATCTCAGATAAGTTGAATTGTTTGATGTGTTGAAACACCTCTTCCCCTCTGTGTTCATTACCTTGTGTGGCTCTAAAGTAAATATATAATATATAATACACACGTTATAATAATAAACAGCTGTTGTCCGTCCGTCAGGCATCCAGATACACACCGACGGTTTAATGATGTTCATTCCTCTCTCTGGTGTCCAGTTGCTCTGCCAGCGTGTTATAATGAATGTTGTTCTGCATAAGTACTTCCATTAACTTTATCTGTGCTGCAGTAACCAGAATAACTACGACTGTAAAGTACGTGTTGCTTTGGTTTCACACTGACTGCCTCCGCCCTGTAATCAGCTAGAGAGCTGTATAATGTGTCTATATATATATGGGTGTGTGTGTGTGTGTGTGTGTGTTGTTGACAGAATCATGAACCTGCATGCTTCATTATTGTTTGTACTGGCTTTATGATTGTAAAATAAATAGGAATCATATCCTGGCTGTGCTGGTTCTGCAGCCACGTTGTAATTACATGTTCAGCGTGAAATAAAGGCGTTTAGTATCGGTGTGTAAAATGCTGGAGCTACTTACACATCAATCTCACAAATATGTGAAAGAGCAATTAAGTGCACGACGTGGATCCACTCGGGCTTAAAGACGACTCGCTTCGTTGGTCACGTTGTGAATTATCAGTTTGTCTGACGTTACTGGAGGCAAAGAAAGAAGGATAAAGTAAAAACCTCACTTGATATTAGAAGAAGATGAGCAGCGTAACGTGTGCGGCCGCCTGGAGCTGCGTCCGCGTGGAAACCAGCGAGCTTCCTCCCGCACGCTCATTAGTATTAATGAGCTGTCTGAAGGAGTCGGACGTCAAACGGAGCCCAGCTCTAATCATCCACATCCATCATCAGCGCTGGAGGAATCCATGCTAATACTCCGTTACATGTCCAAGAGTACAGAAAGTACTATCAGCAAAATGTACTATAAAGTAAATCAGCAGCTCCTGACAGGTTATTATATTATAATACATTATATTATATACAACATTCTTAGGTTGTTGTAACGGATGTATCCGTGTGTTTGAAGCATTTTACTGTTGATGCTGCTCGAGGTGGAGCGGCAGTCGTTCATCATCACAGGTTCGATTCCAGTAATGTCCCCCCCCCCCCCCCCCCTCTCTCTCTCTCTCGCCTATTTCTACACTCTCTTCTGTTAGATTAAAGTGAAAATGTTTTATGGAAAATCTTTAAATAAAGCTTAAATTAAGATTTAAACTTACACATTGATATTCTCTTTTCTTTTTAGGCTGGAAATATTGTATCATTTGACTTCTTTGAACCATCTGAGAAGTCTCAAAGACGAGTGTAACAGTGTGTTTGTTTTTTGGTCAGAAGCCAGAAAAGTCTGCATCCATTGATTTCATCTTAAACTATGAATCATTTGATGTTTTTGTTGATCTAAAATACTAGAAAATCTTACTTTTGCAACCTTTCTCTCAAAAGTAACGTTAACATTGAAGGAAATGTCGTGTAGAAGTATAAAGTACTATACTTTTACTGCAGTAAATTGCTAGTTACCTTCCACAGTCCTTCACCCACACAGAGGAAGGAGTAAAGATGTGTCGTTGATGTGATTTTGAATCCTTTGCCTGCAGGTTTTAAACTGAGGAGACGTCGGATCACCAACGAGCCGACGGGGGGGCCGGGGAACTGCCCCCACCTGGTGGAGGCGGTGCCGTGCGACGAGCCAAGTTGCTACGACTGGCGGCTGGTCGGCCTGGAAACGTGCGTCCCCGACGACGGGAAGCCGTGCGGTAGCGGCGCTCAGCTCCCGCAGGTCCGCTGCATCAATGGCAACGGTGAGAAACCTCTCCTTGTCGGCGTTGCCTTTTTGACCCCGCCGCCACCGGCAATAAAAAAAGTGCAGGTCTGACCTTGTGTGCTGCATATTTCAAGGTCACCTCTCTGCTGACCCCCCAGACTCTCTGTCCTCGGTACGTGAGCAGATTCCCACCGCTGGACTACTTTGTGAGGAGGAGTTCTCCCCAGACTCCCCTCCCTCTCCCACTTTAACGCTCGCTTGAGTCCCGTCACCTCCTCTCGGCACGCACAATTAAACCTTCCTCTCGCTTAATCAAACCAATCCTCCGTGGCCTCGGATCCGGACTCTCTGCTGCCCTTTTCTCTTTATGACTGTAAATCTCTCAGAGAAGAAGATGCTCCTCAGACTTCCTGTTGCCTGCGAGGTTGTGGACAGAATGGTTCCCACATATAACACATTAATGATTTGTGGCGAGGAGAAGATTCCATACTATTTTAGTTATCCAGACGTGAGAACAAACGAGCTCGAGGAATCACGTTGGACCCCGAACGAGCTCAGGGAACCTTGGTTTTATGATCCTGCTCGGTGACTTTGTGAGCGTTTCCCAGGGAGTCGATTCGTCCTTCTAACGTCTCCCATGAGTTCACGCATCAACGGCAGGTGTTTGGTGAAGTTGCAGTTCTCTGTTCTCTGTCTCTCTCTCTCCCCTCTCTGACTTTGCTTGATTGATCCGCCGCTACATTCACTCCCTCATCTGATGAAAATTGATTTGTTCTGTTTGGATTTTCACTCGGCTTTTCGCCTCGGAGAGTTTTCGCTGCAGTGTCAGCTGTATACTTTCTCCGAGTGTGTCCCCTCTGCCAGTCGTAAAAAAAGAAAAGGCCACATAGGCGGAGCCCCAGACGGCGGGCGAAGGTCGATACAAACGTTATTGAAGCTGGCGATTGATATTCCCCGCGCGGACCACCGCCCACTTAGACGGGGAGCTGCTTCCCCTCTCACAGTGGGGGGGGGGGGGGGATCGGCTCATTCAGGGTTCTGAATGAGACCTGCTCGGGTCCCTGTCACTTCTCATTCCCATGCCTTCTCAGCTCCATCGTGATTGGTTCACTGCCTTTCTGACATCTTAATGCAAAGTCTTTCTGAAGCTCGAGCGATTCCACTAGAAACCTCCGCTCGGCCGCCGAGAGGTTTACATCTTCCTGAGTGTATCCGTCGATTACGGGAGGAAGTCGTCTCCGCTGGGTTCACGGCAGCAACGCCACATGCGGGTTAATACAATCCAGGAGCTCATGAATAAAACATGGCCGATGGTGTAGAAATGTGGGAATCCCATGTGAGTTGGCTCTTATGTTTCCATGTTGGAGATTGCATAGTGTGAATATATAATATACAGATGATCCATAGAAAGGGTCATAATCAACTGTCATGTCAATAAGAAGAACACACGTGACGTGTTTTGAATTATTTCTGTGCGTTGCATTAATCCACGGATGTCGGGGACGTCAGCTGATTTACATGTTTGATGCTTTACAGATGCACTCTGTGATTAAACATTAATCACTAATACGGTTTTTACACCGTTAAGTTTGGGTTCAAAGCCGTAACTCAACGGTCCACAGATTTTTATAAACTGCAAGAAATAACAGATTTATACATATACGTTGTCGCTTGTTAAATAATGTAAATATTACGTATAAATCTTTGAATGACGTGCACTAGCCTCGTGTTTGCAAACCTGACCTGGTTCAAGTCGGCTTCATATCAAACATCACAAGAGAGGGAAGTTGGATCTGGAGTTCAGTAGATCTTTTTTCCGTCTCCTCGCTGCTGCGAGGAAACCGTGATTTATTTCCTTCTCGTGTCTGAAGATCAAAGAACACAACGTTGATGCCTAAAACAGTTCGGAGAACGTCCTTCACAAGTCGTCTCGGGGAGAACAGACGTCTTTTCCATCCAGATATGGTAGACGTGAGATTTCCGTGTCTTCTTTGCTTATAAAGCAGGTCCAGCTGCTAAAACGAGAGCTGTCTATCCATGCATCCTGTTCTCAGAAGTGAAGCCAAAGTTGAAGTGCCTTAAACTAACATTCTCTCTGCTGGCCATCAGGGGGTGACTCGCCACCGTCGCTACCACGCTACCAATGCTAGTTAGCTGCTAAGATGACTTTAACACTTAGCTGTAAAGTTGAACCTTGAATTATAGAAGCTAACTTTGTTAGCAGCTTCACACCAGAATCCACATGGATCCAGATCCTGTAAGGGTGCTGCTCGGGGTGCCAGTCCACCCGTCGCTCCTCCACAGTCCAAATATGTCACTGGTAGACAAAATCCAAGATGGTGACGGCTGAAATGCCGATCTTGTAGTCCACAAACCTAACGCCTAAACGCTGACCAATCAGAGCACATTGGGCTTTTCAGGAGGGAGTCTTAAAGAGACAGGCGCATTGAATCAAGCGTGTCAGGCGGAGGATGAATACCGATATATCCAGAAAAATACAAAAAGATGTTTTGCAAAAGAGCCTGTTCTGGTAGAAAATAACAATTTTACCAGAACAAATGGAACGGGCAATAAATGTCCACTTAAAGAAAACACCGGGCCACGATTAAGCCTCACAGCTGTTCATCTTCTCAGCGGTCCAAACATCTTTGTTCTCAAGTGGAGTTTGAGGGAGAAAATCTCATTCTTATAATGGAGTTTATGAAAGTGTGTCCTCAACCGGCAACTCGATTCGACATGGTTCACTCAGGTTCATTCATATGTTCTCCTTCTGAAGAGACTTTCATCTCGGATTTATTCTCATAATCATATAAAATTACATTACAGGTAAATGAGCCAATATAATAAATAGAGCAGGAGGAGTTTATATGATAACACAAACATTACCGTTGTAATTGCACATATAATACTAATGAGGATATCATGGTAAAATTAGACTTTAATAAAAATATAATCACATAACACAAAGGACTATCAGCAGTGCAGTACTGTCTCAAGAGGATTCCCTTATATAACCATCAGTAATGGGCTGAAATTAAAAATCCTCTTACTTCATTTTACTAAATGGTCCTCCTCCTCTTTTATATGATACAATGAAAATTCTTCTGAACAAACTATGATTGAATACGTGGAAACCCAGATGGTCGTTCCCGAACTCCAACATTTACTCATAAACACATATGGACTTTTAGGAAGTAATAGCCATTAATTGATTGCACAAATAAAACCACCTGTTTTGGCTTTTCAACATAAAAGTTTTACATTTTTGGCAACAGTCTTTACCCAGGAAACACAGATGTTCCTTCCTCAGTAACAACGTTTACCTGGAAACACATCTGGATTTTTTTCAAATAAATAACTCACAAACGAAATATGGAAATGTAAAACCATCTGTTTTGACTTTCAAGAGAAGACTCGAGGCCCAGAAAGCCGACGCCAACGAGTCGTTACCCGGAAGCACAGATGGAAGTTTCTATGTGATAACTGACTAGTGGCTGGTTTCCTCCTTAGTTTCATGCTGCAGTTACATGTAGTATTAAACATGATAATAAAACGACTTCACTGTAATTCTTCCCAAATCGTTACCCCGTTATCATCGCATACAATACAAACTTCCTCCAACATGTGACCGTGTTATTGTCTGTCACCGTTTTCTCCAGGCGAGGGTGTCGACGGGAGTCTCTGCACGTCCTCGCCGGCTCCAGAGCCGGTGACCTGCGAGGTGCCTTGCTCGAGGGACTGTGTGCTCAGCGATTGGACACCCTGGTCCACCTGCTCCCAGACCTGCTCCAGTAAGACCATTGAGGGGAAGCAGATGAGAACCCGCTCCATCCTGGCCTACAACGCCGGGGAAGGTGAGTCTCACCTGCAGACGTCTCTTTACGGATATATATATATATATATATATATATATATATATGCAGATGAGGCTGGGATATTGGCTTAGTCATGGCCTTTCAAGTCGTCCTCTGCTGTCACTCACTGAATGTCTGGATTTCACACTTGTCTGCTTGTGCGTTTGTCCTTATCTCCACCAGTCTGCTTATCAGTGCCGGTGATTATTTCTATCGGACTGTCTCCTCTCCTGACACTTACTTTTTATCGGTTTCTCAGATTGTTCCTCTGCATACGCTCCGCTTTTAAATCTGCGTGTGCGTCCGCTCGTCTGCCTGTCCTTCTTTTTGTCATGTCTCCAAACGCTTCCCCGTCTTATCTCAGTGTGTGTGTGTGTGTGTGTGTGTGTGTGTGTGTGTGTGTGTGTGTCCCTCACAGTCACAGCGATGGTTGTGGCCTGGATCACAGTGATGGAGGGTAAACAGCTGTAATTAAGAGTTCGCTGGTAGCCGTTTCAAACCTCTAGCTGTGTGTCTACAAGTAGCGAAAATGATCAGCTTGTTTTTATGTTTTAAAAAAAATGACATTATCATAACCGCTTTAGGGGTGACTTGTAATTGATTTAGATTGTATTCAGCTGCAGTCGGGGCTCGTTGGCCATGTGTGAAATAGCTTGGATGTATTAGCTGCTTCCTGTTGTGCTGCAGTAGTGTTACCTGGTGTACTGCATGACTCACCTGTCTCATTAACACTAACAGTTTATCTGTATTTATCCAAGGTCTTTCTCAGGTGCCAAAGTTTCCAGAACTTTTTGGTAAATCTTCATTATTAGACTAGAAATAGATAGCAGCTGTGTGTTTGTTGTAGCTTTAGAGGAATCATATCAAACCACCTCCTGCTGTCTTTACCGACACACTCCTTTATGACAGACTCACTCTCATCCTAAGAACAATATCCGAAAGAGGTTCCCCCCCGCCGGGTAGATTATCTGATTAGATTTAGAGCTCCTTCGCAGATTTCGTAGCTCCTGTGTTGCATATAAATGAAAATCAAAATCTAAAAATATTGAAACTACAGGAACTTCTCAAAGCTCTAGGTTCATATTAATCAGCAAACACCAATAGGTTGGCAAAAAAAAGATGTGCTAATTATACATGAATATGCGTTATTAATGACCTGTTTAGCATAACTGCTTACGTTTAATTCATGGTGGTTATTATGGGACTTTTTGAAACCTCTAACTCTCAGTTGGATGATGCTAAGTGAGACTTTCTCCAGCTCTTTTGTGAACGAGCAGTTTAATGTTTGCATGCAGCTTTTCGAGGTCAATGTTCAGCAACACACTCGCGCTCATTTGAGGCACCGTGTCACGGCGGCGTTGGGACGAGCGGCGCCGCCGTTGTTGGCTGGCATGGCGCAGTCAGCAGAATGCCTGTCGTCCCCGGTAACAGGCAGGTTGAGTTTTGTCTGAGCTGACAGTCGGTGATTCAGGGCCGACTGTGTGTACACCGCCGCTCGTTATGGAGCTGGCTCTCTGTCCCATAATGCATCTGGATCTCTGATGAAATTGTCATGTGACAAAGCCTCCATCGACACGACTGACCGACGACTCACAAGAGAAATGAGAAGGAGCCTAGAAGAGGCTAGCCGTAGAAAGATGGAGGGATTCAGAGAGTCAGAAGTGAAGCTGTTGCTGAAGTGCCTTAAACTATCATTCTCCCTGCTGGCCACCAGGGGGTGACTCCTCTCTGGTTGTATAGAAGTCTATGAGAAAATGGTCCTACTTCTCTCTGCTGGCCACCAGGGGGCGACTCCTCTCTGGTTGAATAGAAGTCTATGAGAAAATGGTCCTACTTCTCTCTTGATGTATTATCTCAGTAAACATTGTAAACATGAGTTTATGGTCTCAATCTCTAGTTTCAAGTCTTCTTCAATCCAGCATGATGTTCATTTAGTACATTATGGTCCATTTAGAGTCCACCAGACCAGAAAGCAGGGGATGCTTTAGGGGGCGGGGCTTACCTGCTGATTGACAGGTCACTACCACGCTATCAATGCTAGTTAGCTACTAAGATGAACACTTAGCTGTCAAGTTGACCTTGAATTATGAAGCTATCTTTGTTAGCAGCTTCACACCAGAATCCAGATGAATCCAGATCCAGTAAGGGTGCTGCTCTGTGTGTCTTGTGTTCATCAGATCCACCCGTCGCTCCTCCACATTCCAAATATGGTCACCTACTTCACTGGTTGCTAAAATTACAAGATTGAGGCTTCAAAACTCTCGTCCACAACGGTTGACATCACCATGACATCGTCCACTCCTTATATACAGTATATATATGTCTGTCTATAGTTAAGAGTCCACCTGCCTGCCTGTAGTATTAGTCTGTAGTGTTATTAATACCTACAGGGAAATACGATCGATTAGAAATGCATAGAACCCCCGTTATCAGGAGGATTGTGTGGTTAATTACTCAGGAAGCTGCCTCAGAAAATCAATGACATCAACATGATGTTGTTAAAGCTTTCAAGGAAGAACTCATATTGCTGGAAAACTACTATAAATATGTGTGTGTTTATATATATATAACACACACACACACACACACACACACGCTGGCTGTGTATATCTATATACACAACTTTCTAATTACAGTGAAGTCTGAAGGTCCATGCCGTGTGTCGGAAGCGTTTGTTAAACAGAATAACATCAGAGTATTCTTACTATAAAGAGGTTTCATGTGTGTTGGCGTAGGTTTCATTTAGTGAGTCACACACATTCAGATGTTTCAGGAGGAAAACAACAACAACCGTTAATAGATCTCCTCCATGGAGGATCCAAGACGTCTGCTCTTCATCCATCACTCAAATCTAAATACCACTCCATCTGGTATTAAAGATGTATTTTTATTTTGGGCCAGTTACAACTGTTTTTCTTCACCGCTCCCTGTTTGTTATTGTGTCATGTGACTCGTTGCCGGGAGACAGCGGTGGAAACGTGACTGAGAGCTGGAGAGCGGAGTTTGTTGTGTCCCTTCGTGTTATCTAGAGGATTCCAATGTCACGGCTGAATAATTAGATGAGATGCCAGAATGATAATTCTCTGAGGTTCAAGAACAAACAAAAAGAGAAAAATGTTTTTTTTTTCCTCGGTAGAATCTTAAGAAAAAGTTGTCACACATTTATGACAACAACATGAGTCTGCTGGTTGCAGAAACAAACCCTCCTAGTGGACAAACGTCTCTCAGAAACATAAAAGTCATGTTGAAGAATTCCTTCCCGCGTCGGCTTCACCGTGTTTTGCTGTTTCTCAGGTGGAGCCTTGTGTCCGAACAGCAGCTCCCTGCAGGAGGTACGCAACTGTAACGAGCACGCCTGCACGGTTTACCACTGGCAGACGGGGCCCTGGGGCCCCTGCACCGAGGACCCCTCCGCCTCCAGCCTCAACGCCTCCCGAGCTGACGGTCCGGGAGCCTGCTCCATGGGGATGCAGACTCGGAAGGTCATCTGCGTCCGGGTCAACGTGGGTCAGGTGCCGCCCAAGAAGTAAGCTTTCTTATTCCTTTTCTTCTTTCCAGCACTTAGTAAACGTTTTGTTGCCGCAGCAACGTCATTCGGACTCGCTGGTTATTTCTCGCTTGGCCAGTTTGTTGGTGTTTAGAACTGTGAAATCAGCGCTTTGAGAAATGTGTGTTGAGAGGAAAATAGCTGAACATCCGCGTGCCATTCGGATCCAAGAGTTTACTTTGAAATGGCAGATTCCACTGATTTTATCTAAACGGCGGAAAGTAATCGGTTAAATCTCGAGCTGCAGTTCGGAGAGCGTCGGCGCTCTTCTGAAGGACCTCTTTTGTTTCGGTGTGTTGCTCGACGAACACAGAAAAGGTCAGATTGTTCTTCGAGCGAACGTTTAAAAAAGTCTTTCTTACATCGGGAGGTCAAACTGACCTGTGAACAGCTGTTAGAAACAAGACTTGTGTTTCAGTAAACTGGAACGATTGAACGGTATGTGAAGATGTGTGTGTGTGTGTGTGTGTGTGTGTGTGTGTGTGTGTGTGTGTGTGTGTGTGTGTGTGAGAGAGAAACATTGAAAACAAGCGAGATTATAAAACAAAAGGAGAGTCGGGAGGTGAGAGGCGGATACGAGCAGCGGCTGGTTGGGAGGGAAGATGACAGCAGGAGAGAGAAAGTGAGTCAGTGAGGAGGAAAGAGAAACAAGGCGGCGGCGGCGGCGGCGTTGACGGAGCGTGTTAAGTAAGCAGAGCACACTCCACGTGAAGTTAACTCCCAATTCATATCTGCTCTTCGCAGGCGACCGCAGATAAATAAATAATCTCTCGTCCCTGAAAGCCTAATTAACCCCGCCGTTTTGGGGGCGGGCGGTAATTTCTCATTGATGATAATGACGGTAATTAAATGGGATTGATACTTTAAGGCAATTTAATCACGAGGCAGATGAGAGACAAGATGCTTGCGGTTACCTCTGGAGAGAATGCACCGTATGAGGCGGCTTCGGAAATATGTTGCGTAGAGTTAGCGGCTGCCAGGCGTATCGGCTGCAGCCGGGAGTCAGCTGTGCTCGGCTGACTCACTCGACGACGCCAGATAAAGATGAAGGAGACAACTATCACCAAATATGAGGAAATACGAACAAGACTGATCTTCAAAAAAGATCCTCTCATGCACGTTGAGTTCCTACGATGCCGTATCAGGACCACTGTAGGAAAAAAAAACTGAGCCAAGAGATGGGGGCAATATTCGGAGAAAAGAAGTCACAAATTTGTGAGTTTATTAAAATGCTAACAACCGGCATGTATGCTAGCTAACTTTCCATGAATGTATTTATTTATTCGTAATGAATCATCCCAACAGTGTGACAACGCCTCGTTAAGGTCCTTAGGGTGATGATGTTGATGCTTATTGTTGGGTGGGGCAGTCGGGTTAAGATGCTAGCGGTAGCTTTCACTTGTTGTCATAGCAACGGCAAACATCCGGTGTTGGTGGAAGCAAGACTCTTGTTTATATCGGCTACGACAAATATAAGCTACCACTAGCACCTTAGCCCAAATTTGCCACTTTATAACCCCCCCAACCCCCCCATAAGATGACAATTTGTCCTCATATGAATAAAACCAACAATAAGCATCAACATCATCACCCTAAGGACCTTAACGAGGCGTTGTCACACGTTGGGATGATTCATTAGAGACATAAATGAAAATTCATAGGAAGTTAGCTAGCATAGATGCCGGGTGTTAGCATCGTAATAAAGTAGCAAAATATTGTAACCCCCTCTTGGCTCCGTTCCCCCCCCCCCCCTACAGCGGCCCTACTATGCCATCATACTTGTACACGCTTAGTTCCTAACTCAGTAAATTCCTCTTCCTCCCCGGCGAGGTTATCAGTGAGGAGAGAACGCGGCATCCATTATGTAAAGGGTCCGGGTGTGTTGTGTTTCATGGAGAGCACCACGCGGTAAAATGAAGATTAATGTCCGGCTGCAGCTGCACTCGCCGGGATGCAGAAGAGAGCTGGAAGTCCGTTTAAATTCACTCCTCCATCCACTCGGGCCGACCAACGCGAGCCGGGCGGGTCGGAGAGTAGCCGGTGGTTAAAAGTGTCAAGGTTAATGGCATTACAACGGGGAGTAAAATATGTTTCGGTCGATTTGCCTCCATTATCTTTCTGTGTTTCACCGGTCAATAACTTTATATAATCAAGTATCAGTTGAATAAAAAGGTCAAAAAGAACATGTGACAGCGTCACTAATGACGGACGAGGAGCCCCATCAAGCCCCCACTCAGCTTCTCAGCAGGGCCGTGTTGTTGTTATTGACCCGGCCCGGCGCCCTCTGAGGGATTCTGGGTAATGAAAATATTCCAGCAGGTGTTTGACATTTTCAGCCATTCTGTTCCATTAAATAGTGACTTATCTGACATGCAGGATAGCTTTCTTTTATTGTCTTCACTTTTTGTTTTCACTGTAGAATTGTTTTCCACCGCGAGGGGGGGAGGGTTGGAAGAGACGTACGAAAATCAATGTCTAGTCCATTTAGTGCCCAGCTACAGCTGAGAGATCTCCCCTCATTCTAAAATGATTACTTTCAGCGAATAGAACACTCGATTTTCAACACAAAACTACACTTAATAAATAACAACGTGATTTTCTGATGTTATTCTTATTCTTCAACCATTCAGAATCGATCTGACCCTTTTTTTTATTACATCATGCTTTCTCATCATTTCCAGTTTGAGTTGGGGGGGTGCATTGTTTCGGTGGTTTTGAGGATTGTTCTGGGATGTTTCGTTGTTACTTTGAGTGATCTTATAATAATAATCATGATAATAATAGTAATAATAATACATTTTATTTATAGGTGCCTTTCAGAGCCCTCAAGGACACCGTACAGTGAATAAAAACAACCAATAACTTCTGCTGTTGGTGTTGAGTAATGTCACTCTGAATTACGGATCAAGCCTCCATCCATAAATCTATGATTTAGGGTCTAGTTGAACCTCCGCATCGTTTTATTGACATATATTCCACTTCCTTGGCAATGGTATTAATATTTGTTAGGGTCAGGTTAAAGCTGTGATTTTTTTTTTTTTCCTGGAGGAAACATGATCAGATTTTGGGGACGATACCCGGGAAAATAACAGGATCTCAATTCACAGAATTCCTGGCATTCAACTCGTAATCTGACCTCTTCATAAAATACAGATGACATTGAGAAGTTTGGTTGAGAAGTGAACACAGTGAATAGGAATAAACCAAAGACGCCAAAGAAGTTGTGTTTGTCGTCCCGTCCTGCTGGAGTCTCTTCTTCTGTCCACCGGCGGCGCTGTCCGTGGTGCTGAAGAAGAAACTTGTTCTGCCTCGATGCCTCAGCGTCCGTTGTTACGTTCCTCTATGTGCTGTGACTGTCGTAGACGATGCCATTCAACGCCTTCAGGTGGATTTCCTCAGGCCGGCGTTGGGGGTTGGGGGGTCCGGGGTCCAGTAACTGGATGTAAGCCAGCGTGTAGACCTCCTTTGTAGTGTATTAGAAAGAGGCTCTCGGACAATGTGGCGACTTCATTTCAGCCATGAAAGTTTTAGTTGTTGGCCTGAACGATCTCACACACACACACACACACACACACACACACACACACACACACACACAGACACACACACACACACACACACACAGAGGGGACATCATTTAAAGACCTCATGGGAAAATGACTTTGACTCTTCAACTCACAATGACAGACTCTGCCACCAGGATCGCTCCTATTAGGTTGATTGCCAATTAGCCAACATTCGTCAGCCATAAAGGAGGTCTGGCAATCAGCGCTTTGATAAGCAAGTTTTCAAATCAACGTGAGGCAATTAACGGAGCAGGGAGGAGGCCGTATTATCTGTACTTAACATGCATGAGCGTCGGCCTGAACAGAAACAAACAAATACAGCTTGTGTGCCACGTAGAGGGGAACGGTTTGTCATATGAGACGAACCGAAGTCTCAAGTTTACGATAACAGCAACGATATGATCGGCATTTGTAAAAAATAGAGGGTTAGTAAATATTGTTGGCCGTTAGTTTAAACCTTCCTGATATCTCAGCATGTATATTACCCCTTAAAAGGCAGTCAATCATAACGCTGCACTGCTCCTCTCTCTCGACCACACACACAGCGGATACCAATCTACCAACCAATCAGTGGTGTCAATTTGCATACATTTTTTTTCCGAAAGCAAAATGAAGGAAAATCCATCCCGGCTGTAAACTATCAGCTTTTTAAAGGCAACAAAATATGGAAACACTGAGTCGCCATCTTTCTCAGCTCAGCTTCCTGTTACTCTATAGAGACGCCCTCTGGTGGTGTCTGCTGGTCATTATGACACATCGCACCAATACAGCATCATAAACTATATTTATGACAGTAGTGAAAATCGCACCGTCAGAATATGGAAATAACATGGTACACCGTGATACCGTAATACCATAAAACCGCCCAATGCTAGTGTCCAGTTTGATGAAACTGTCTACCCAAGAACTACAACATCAGCTGTTCCCATTTTCAACAAGAAAATATAAAGACTGTGTAGCGAACACAGACATACTGCTTTGGTCTAGAGTACATCATGCATTATATAATATAGGAATGGTTGATATGTATACCTTGCGGTATCATTATTGTAATACACTCATTTGCAATCTATACGGAGCCGTTAGAAATTCTCTCCAAATGAGCCTCCTTCCCACCAGACGGGCTATTTGAATGTGAAGACCAAAGCGTTGGGATACTTGTGCTTTTCATACGGATTCCCTTCGTGCTCCATCTGCATTCATTATGTTCGACATCATTTATTCAGCTCTCTCCTTTAACTTGACACCCTGTCTGTTGAGTCCACGGGTTGTCATGAAAGCATTTGCTCTTTATTTCCTATCATCCCTGTAGATCTAACAGACCTCTCTGTTGTTTGTTTTTTAATTTAAATCCATTGATTTCTACATTTCTTGACCGAAACAAAAACCCAACGATGAAACGGCTTCCATCTGTTGCTCCGGTGTTTTCTTGCCTGCAGTCGGGAGCGACTTTATGTTTTTTATTGTTTTTTTTGGGGGGGTTTTTTCCATCTGTCTGTGTGTCTTCATCTGGCAAAATTCAACTGGCAGGAAGTGTTGATCAGTGCACCCATGGGATCCCAGCAGAACAAACAAACATGGCCACCTGCACCCTGCGTATGCAGATGTGCCCTGTCGCATTCATCGATGGATCTGAGCTGTCTTCCTCCCGCAGCCCGAGGCACTGAACCTCTCAGTGTGCATGTACACACACACACACAAAGACATAAACACACACTGTCAAAGGCCAATTGAAACGGGAGGCACAACAGAGACAAATATGTCAGAGCCTCCGGCTGGAGCCGCTATCATCCTATCGAGAAAGCTGTTGTGGTGTGAGGAGGGAGGGAGGAAAAAAACAAACAACAACATCGTCTGCTTATTGATTCAGACAGTCTGTGTGCCCGACCAAATGTGTGTTTGTATAATCACACTGATGCTGCGGAATGTGTGGAAAAAAAGAGGGAAACTGAATGATTCATGGTTATGGTGTTCGACAGTAGCTGCATTAAGCTCAGTCAATCATCTCCCCGTCGTGTTCTCTAATGGAGGCTGTGTGAAGTCCCTGTTCTTCACTGTGACAGATAGATTTAAAGCCCCGGAGGAGGAGGAGGAGGAGGAGGAGGAGGATGAGGAGGATGAGGAGGAGGAGGAGGAGGCCAAAGACACCGCTGAAGGGCTCCTCCAAGTAACTGTTTTATGCTAAATTAAACAAATGATGTTCTTGTTTTGTATTTTGATAATGAAATTAATTAGGCCTTATCGTCTCCCAGCAGACCTTGTTTTGTGTGCACGTGCGTGTGCACGCTCTCTTAAAACTACTGACAGTTCTTTGAATCTCCTCTCTTCATCCCGTTCAACCATCTGCTTGTTTTTTTTTTTTTTCTCTCACGCCCGAGCAGATTCCTCGCGGCGCTAATATCAGCGAGTGAAACGTGAGCGTGAGCTTAATGTCGTGCTTTGGGACGCGCCCCCGGCGCCGTGTCGTACACGCTGCTCGCCAACAAATCACGACATTTAAAGATCATTATGAGATTGTGACACTGACTGGAAGCGGCGAGTCGGTTAGAAACCACACGCCACATTACCGGCCGGAGTCAGTCACGCCGTTTACATGCCGACAAACACACGAGGGGATCTCTGAAAGTTATGTGAAAATAGTGACACTAGACCCGAGGTCTTCAACGTTTCCAGGCCAAGAACCCCCAAGGCCTACAGAGACCCAGTGGAGGGACCCCCAAGGCCTACAGAGACCCAGTGGAGGGTCTCTAGGTCTCTAGGGTCAGATTCATATTTTAATTCTATTTTGGCATTTCTACGTCACAATTTCTCAAGTTTTTGGAAGAAAAATAATTTCTGGGACCTCCTGCAGTAACTCTGCAGACCCTGTAGGGGTCCCGGACCCCCCTGTTGAAGACCTATGCGTTAGGCTGAGAACTGAGCATCTTGTAAATAAGCATTTATTTCCTCAAGCAAAGACCACATCAGAGACAACGGGAGGAATAAAGCAGGAAAACAAAACGTACACGTAATGAAAAATGCATAAATGACAATATTCCAGCTTCACACCGCTCCGTCTCCCCGCCAGCATTGTGTAGCAACGACTGCTGTCGCGTTCTGCCAACAAACACGGAATGTGTTGTTGTTGTTTGTTTCCGAAACCTGAAATGTAATTATATTTGAATCATCTGTAATAGATAATACATCCGAGGGGCTACGATAGATAATTACAGTCAAACGGGATCAAAAGAGGTGATTCTCTCCGTGGAGGGAAACGTGAGTCAACTCTCTGGCCTTTATGTAAATCACTTAATCACACGGGTCGGATACAAAGCGGCTCGTGGGAGACGAGTCGGGAGCTGAGGAAACACATTTACATGAGAAGAAGAGAGAAGCACCCGATCCTGCTCATCCTTTCCACCCAAATCCTAATTTAGGTGTCAGATATGGAGACTTAACTGCCCACGGGAAGTAACCATCCACACAATCATCTTCTCTTTTTTTTCTTTTTTTTTGCAGCGACTGATCGTATTAAGGCTCTCCGGGGGCTTTGTGCCAATCCCAGCATGCACTTCACGCCGGTCTGTGAGCAAACACACAGACAAACAGCCACACTTCACATCCAGCCTCCTCACCATTTAGATTTAGAGTCTTAGAGTTTAAAGGAAGCATGGAGAGAGAGGAGGACATGCAGTCTAACCGAAACCCGATCCACAAGCAGGACCAGGAATCATCTTAACTTTAGGAAAACTTTATTTACTTAGAAAGAAAACAGGGTTACAAAGTTGCATTGAGATATTTAAATCTAAGATAAGCAAACATTTTTTAAAGAATTAATTAGGGCAAAGAGGCACCGATGAAATTAGTGTCCGGCACTAAAACCGATTCATGGGACTGTTTAACGGTCTGTTTGCTGCTTTGGCTGAATGATTTAAAAATATCTAATTAAAAGGATGATGTGATTTTTGCCTTTAACACATATTGAACCTCCTGTGATGTGAACATCGCAGCGGACCACATTGTAACTTTTGATAATGTTCCAATGAATCGTGCAGCTGGTTTAGTCTGTTTGTTCAGGGCGAGGGGTCGTAGTTCATGTCTGCATGAAGCAGAGGGACATCTTCACGTGTCTTCGTCCAGTAAATCTCCACCCTGACCTCCTCTGACCTTTCATGACACGACAACTATGTCTGTTTGCTAACGAGAGAAGAACGTTTTTTTTTTTTTTGGGAAATTGGAGTCCTTTTTCTTTTTAGAATATATATATATATATATATACACATACATACACACACACATAAACGTATAGACATTTTAGGGATTTTAACATTCGATCGATGCTGTTGTTGTTTCCTGTGTGAAATCTAAAAGGGAAACAAGTCTTTTAGTGCTCTCTGGTCCAGTTTGGTATTCAGAGCCCGTTCCTCCTGAATCAAAGGCCAAAGTCGAGCAGTATAACGCTGCTGTTTTATCTAAATGGAATATTGTTTTATTGCCCACGCTCTCTCCACATCCAACACCAGTGGTAAATTATAGCAGGTTTGCGTAGCGGAGGGAGTTAAACAAGGTCAGACGTTTAATCCTCTTTGTCAAAGAGCTCAGAGTCACATCATCTAATAACGCTCATCCCTGAAAGCCAGAGGCACATGATCAATCAATCAGTAAGCAGAAGAAATACAACACCCATAATCCTTTTACAAAACGTGTATATATATATATATATACTGTATTTAAAACCAAAACACCTTCAGCTGCAACATTGTTGAGATATTTGTTTATGATTTGATTCTGTTACTAGCCGATAGAACTGGGACATTCCTCAGTATCCTCATGATTGATAACCTGATTTATAGAGTTATGTAACACACTCCAATAGTCCCTCTAAAGAAAGCTGTTTGGAGATGAACTTGAACAAAACAAAGTCAAAAGTTGTGTTTATTTCATTCCGTGCACCTGCAGGTTTGAAATGGGCCTCCTGCGTAAAAAATAAATCGTTTTTTTCCATCTGTTCTCCGTAAACTTTGATTGTGTTTAGATCTGGCAGATTTCTGTGTGCTGTTTATTTCTGTCTGCATGAAGCATCCTCCGCCTCGATAAAGAGCCGCGTGATCCCCACAGACTGCAGACGCGGCAGACTTAAAATAGCTTTGTGTATAATCTCATAACGGTCCTGCTTGCATCGGAGGATTGTTCTGCGTTCTCGGGTTCAGGCGTTCATCCTCGGCAGCCTCGCTCGGTGCTTCAGTGTCCTCCAGCCAGACACCTGTTCATTCACTGCTTTACGGCTGAAGGCTGGGAATGGAAATGTGTCCTCCCCCTGCAGCATCCGGCAGCTGTGTTGTGTTTTTTTAATTCTGTGTTTTTTATTCCTGGGGACCGTTCACTTGTGTGAAGACACCGGAGGAATTGTTCTGCCCGAGAGGGATTTAGCTCCTTCTATTGGTATTAAAAATAAATCTCTCCTTGTGTCGCTGTTACATTATTACATGTTCCCCGCGAGGTTCCCTATCGGCTCCCTGATAACAATGTGGGACGACATTAGAGGGCGTTAGACGTGACCCAGATGATCATCCGTAGGATGAGACAACAAAGCGGCGGCGGCGGCGGCGTCCCGCGGCGTTCCAGAGATCAGATTACAAGATGTCATCCTGCAGGTCTCTCTCGACCCATTTATCTGCTCCCGGTGGGATGCACGGGGACCTGAGGTGGGATTAACCATGATAACCCTTGTTCTAGAAACCTCGGCTTGACCCTTTATTCTGTGGGATTATCACTCTGATAGTAGACTCTAGTTAAAACACGAGGGTTTCAGTCCCGAGGCTTCTGGTCTGCTGGTTTTACAAGGACCGACGAGGTCCGGCTTCCTCGTGTAGACTTGCTCGACATCTCCTGTGACGCCTACATTGTTCTGTTGGGGGGGGGGGGGGGGGGGGGTACGACCACCTCCTCGCTGTTCAAGCACCGTGAGCCAGATGGCATACATCAGTCGTAAACTGGATGTGATTACGAAGGTTTTCATCAGTTTTTATTGCCCTAGATTGTGCCTGGAATAATTACATTCTGTATTCAAGCAATACCCAGATGGTAGCTGTGCCAAACCTCTACAGTGATATTTATTAAAGCCTTAAAAACGTGGTTTATATCTCTAGCCGCCACTGTGCTACTGCTGCATATATATGAAAGTCATCGGGGTCTGGCTGATGTTTTACAGTTGGGCTGAACCGTCTAGAGTTCACATAAAGCTGCTGCGGAGCTCCCGACGGGGCTCAGGAAAGTTCAGGTACCAGAAATCACACCAGCCGGATATAAAAAACTCATTCTGTGTCACACTCCTGTTTAACGAGCTTGATTACAGTATAATGATGCACCATAGCTCGACGAGTGATTATATAATAATTAAAATCAACAGGGATTTCTACAACTACTTTAATTTATTAAATTACAAAATACTTAGTTAATTTGGCGTCTTCAAAGCCACCAGACTCCAGTCAGACATCGTTTTACCTCCCTGATCATCCAAACACACTTCATTCACAATTTGACAGAAGCAAAATGAAACGGATCAAAACCTTCCTGGTGAGTTTTAACGACCAGCAACTCTGGATTAACAGTTTGAAGAGAGACTGAATTAGTAAAAACACATGATTCAAGGTCAACTTTACAGCAAGTGTTAACGTCATCTTAGTAGCTAACTAGCATTGGTAGCGTGGTAGCGACCTGTCAATCACCAGGTAAGCCCCGCCCCCTAAAGCATCCCCTGCTTTCTGGTCTGGTGGACTCTAAATGGACCATAATGTACTAAATGAACATCATGCTGGATTGAAGAAGACTTGAAACTAGAGATTGAGACCATAAACTCATGTTTACAATGTTTACTGAGATAATACATCAAGAGAGAAGTAGGACCATTTTCTCATAGACTTCTATACAATCTGACTTCTACAACTCAATATCCCAAACCCTCTCCATCCTTAGACCCTCGGTCTGGTCTGATCTGGCAAACTAAACCTCTGGAACAGAGTAGGGATGCCTCTCCCCGTACAGACAGATGTGTAGTAGATGATGTCTGCACGGAGTAGGCCAACACAATAAAAGGGCAGTAAAAAAAAAGCTCCATGATGATATATTTTATGGTCTCAGTGAGCCGTGGCTGTTTATTTTCTCTGACTGCATGTTCGCCGAGCGGTTGCCAGCTCGCGGTACACGCTGCTTCCTGTAGGTGGTAAAGTGCCTGTAACCAACACCGGCATCTAATCTGAGCTTTCAGAGCAACATGACATGAACTCTCTGCTACGCCGGGTCGTTAGCCTGGATGATGAAACGAGGATAATTAAACCTGCTGCAGCTTTGAAATCACTAGAAATCCATTTGTATCTGGTCTTCTGGGGCCAAAGGGTCGCGGGGATGTAATCAGTGTTGTTTTGTTGAGTTCCCGGTGATTTAAAAAGAGCCCTTTAACTGTGGGGTCACGGGGTCGGGGTCATAATAACCGTGTTGTCCTACTGCTGTACATCAACATAACTCAGATGTCCTCCGACCACCTGCCGTTTTTGTTTTGATGAATGTGTGACTGTTACCTCACCGTCCCGCTGTGTGTGTTGTTTTTTTGTGGCCCAGGTGTCCGGACGGCCCTCGGCCCACCACCGTGCGGCCCTGTCAGCTGCCCTGCAAGAAGGACTGCATCATGACGCCTTTCAGCGACTGGACGGCGTGTCCCGTCACCTGTGATGCAGGTACGGCGACTCTTAGTGTTTGTATTTCTGTTTTGTTTCATTCTTCAGTCTGACTTTGTTTATGAGGATTAAATACTCAATATTTGGGATCATACTTTCCGACTGTGTACGACAATAATCAATAACATCTAAAATAATCCACGTAAGCAGCTTTAAACTGACGCTGTGGAAACACGACACGTTAAACACTTGCACTCTCGCCTCCTCACGCATAACTAACTCAACGGTTTGGAACGCTGAACGACCTTTTGGTGACCTCTCTTTAGTGGTGGCTCGCCAGAGGCTACAAGCGTTGACGAGAGCATCCACTTGTTGTTGTTCATTTGGCCGTAAAAAAAAAGGTTCAAATAAGGGCCCTCTGTCAGGCAGCCATCGCCCGTCAAGCTGTAGAGCAAAAAAACATTAAATTGATTTACATCTGAAAATCATCAGCGTCCGTATTTTTGATGACCTCTTCGTGTGACACGGCGGCATAAATCACGCCGCCTCCATCCGCATTTGAATTTGATATCTTCACCTTGGGCAGAGGATTTGACGCCACCCACATCCAGAGGTGTAACATGGGTGGGGGTTCAGGGCTGTCCTGGGCCTCGTTTCATCTTAATTAACTACTTGAGGTCAAATCCGCACATGTAAACACCATAAATTTAATGTGAGTCAATTCCGAGGTCTAATGGGATTTTTCGACATCATCGTTGTGGTGCTTCACATCTCGGGTAATCACACTCGCTTGTTGTCTTACGATAGATGTCCAATTAGATTTGGGCACCGTATCCTCCGAGTCCGTTCTTCAGGGACGATTAACGGAGCGTCCTGCGCGTAGCTCATCATTTTGACACGTTTCTCATCACTTTCCAGACATTTCTCATTGTAATCCAATAATTGTTTGCGTGTTCAGCCGGGAACACCGTGAAGACGAAGCAGTCGAGGAAACGTCTCGTCATCCAGACGCCGTCCAACGGGGGTCAGGACTGTCCAGAGCTGCTGGAGGAGGAGCGGGACTGCGAGGTCCCCAAAACCTGTCCAGGATTCAGGTTAGGAGCACTACACACTGCAGGCCATGCCCCCTCTTCAAAATTATAATTTTGTAGTTTGAGATGTGGATGCAAGATGGTTTGTTTACTACAGTGTCAATTAGTAGTACTGCATACTATCATAACCATATATGAGTTCTTACATGAAAAAGTAAAACGTACAATGTAGAGTATAAATTAAATATTCAAGTAAAGTACATGAACGATACTTGAGTAAATGTAACGTTACTTAGTTACCTGACGTGGTTCTGTAGAAGAAAACACACCACTCCGTAACATTAGAAAAATTGTGCATTTTTCCAAAAAATGTGCAGTTTTCTGTTTTTGTTTTATAAAGAATTAACAGAGTAATGAGCCATCTTGTAGATAAACGATCTTGATGATCAGCTAACGGCAATGTTTTAGACGTAGCTGGCTAGCTAGCTAGTGTGTAGCACGGTGAGCCGGTCCAGACTGTTGAACTCTGAGCTGCTGTAAATCTCATAGGTAAACCTTTAAGGACGCATCATCAATATTTTAAGCTTTAAAAACGGAATTAAAAACTCTCCATTTGGCCTGCAGGAGGTTTTGAAGTTAGCTAAGTTAGCTAGCTCAAGCTAGTTTAGCTACAGCGTAAAGCTGGGGCGGCGCCGTTAGCTGTTAGTGTGACGTACACAGGTGGAAATACTGTGCGTGAGTACAATTTGAAGTACTTGTACTCACAACATATAAAAAACAGAATAATCGATCGTGGTGAAGTTCCATATTTATCGCGATAATTGTAAATATCGAGTGACGTTAAAAAAAAAAAAGCTGGCTAGCTCATTATCATGGTGGAGAAGTGAAATATAGATCCTGATTGAGAAAATACAGGATATAATAATAGTGTCTTTATGCAGGGAGACCTTGAGATTCATCTATTTAATATGGTTTGGTTGTTTTTCACTAAAACAGATGTTCAGTGTAATAGTGAACAATATGACTGCATGAACACACCTCTACTGTCCCGATTCACTACAGGTGGAAAACCCACAAATGGAGGAAGTGCCAGCTGGTGCCGTGGTTCCTCAGACAGGACCGTCCCGGGGCTCAGGAGACCTGCGGACCAGGACTCCAAACCAGAGGTAGGGAAAACCAAACCTCTTCTGTTCTTCGTCTCCCATCTCGCTCCACGTCTCCACCGAGCCGCTTTGAATCACAGCAAATTACATCTTTTTGCTCATTTCTGTTCATCTGGATCTCGGCCACGAAGCAGCAGATGGATGTGCCAGGGTTTAGAGAAAAGGCCAATTTACTCCGAGCACACATCTAATCCTCCCACTTACAGCACGCAACACAAACTGGGGCTGACACTACCAACAGCAACAAGAGACCACTTTTCCTTTTCGCTGGCTGTTTTTATTTAATTAAAGTTTTGGGGAAGTAAATGTGTCACAACTCATCATGCTTCCCTCCAGACTCCACACTTTTCTTTTTAATCCACCTCAGGCTCCCGTCATGAGATTTTAATCAGACATCTCCCGTAGTTTAGGATGCTGCACCCGGCCTGCAGCGTACGGCAGACCCAACTCCTGTTAACACGGGCTTCACGCATAAGTGACAAGGGCTTTAAAAGGAGTTGTGGCTCTCCCGCTTTAAAAGCATATTTCCCCTCGCCCCTTTCATAGAGGGTGGATGTACCATGTAGTCCTGGGAGGCTTTCATAAAAATTCAATTTCAAGGGGTCACGCAGAATGATCAATTTCATTATGTTCCAGCTCCTATAGAAGGCCATTATTAGTGCTTATATTTCTGTTTCGTCTCCGCTGGCTTTAAATTAATGGATGTAAGAATCAATTTATTCATGAAAGTGCTTTAAGGTCCAGTTTAGACACACTCACCGCCACACTGTTGCAGATTCTGTGCAGCTCTCCGCTGATTTGATGCCATGTGACACCCGTTGTAAACACCGTGCTGCACATGTTTTCACCCCTCTGACACTTTTGTCATTGACTGAAACCAAACGAGACACGCTGTCCTTTCTGCTCCGTGGTTTTTCTGCTAGTGTGTTGTTTTTACCTGCACAGAGGCTTCCCTTCCAGGGAAAAACACTGTAGTAGCAGCTATTAAACACACTAAAACAACTCAAAGCATGTGCTCTCTCACACACACACTCACAAGATAAGACCTGACCTAACACACCACCAGACGGAGGCTTTCCGAACAAATAGCAGTGCCCACAGGGGGTTTCAGCAAAAAAATGTGCTTTGAGATTGATTTCTCTATAGCGGTACAACCCTGCAGAACGTCTACATCGCAAGAAAATGAAATATTACACCAACGCAAGACATATCTTTTATTGAAAGACCAAAGAGTGGGATGATACAAGCCAACACAAATTGACTCGTGGGCTTCAAACCAATCGAGCTGGAGGTGCATCGGTCTGCCCCACTTGTAATTGTTATTTAATTCCCTGTAGCTGAATTATACAGTTCTAATCTTCTTTTCATTGACTCTTCAGTTGCCCTCTTTAAATGTCTATTTGAGCTTATGTTGCTCTCCAGAAGTATGTGGATCTCTTGTTGTATTTAAAGGTACAGTACAGTGATATTACCAGTAAGAGGGTGTAACTGTGAAAAGAGTCGTGTAACGTGTTGTGTAGTGTCAGAGGAAATCAAGGGCCATCACTTGAATGTGTAGAAGTACAAAACTATATCACTGCATATGGTCATGCATTGAAATGTTATGTTTTTGCAAACACTTGTGAACTTTCTTACAGAGTTAGATGAGAATATTGGTGTTAATCTCATATCTAAGCATTGAATATAGTACAAAGACACGGACAGTTAGAGTAAAAACTGGAAACAGAGGGAAACTAACCTGGCTCTGTCTAAAGGTAATAAAATCCACCGGCCAACATCTCTAACGCTCACTGATTAACATGATCTTGGTGGTTTTATGGGAGATTATGTGCTTGAATATTAAAGAGGATCTATTCTCTCCCTTTCCTGGTGCATACTTGTATTTCAGCTCCCTACTGGAACACGTTTACATGAAAAACCCTTGTTCCCATCAGGCTGTACCTACAGCAGCTCTTCCCTCTCTCTGAAACGCTCTGTTTGACCTCCTGTCCCTCCCTCCCAAAAAGCCCATTCTGCTGTGATTGGTTCTAATGAAGCCCCTTTTCGACCCCGTCTTCCTCTAATTCGACCAGCTGTATCCTGTCGCCAGCTGGACGGGACGCAGGCCGACATCGGCGAGTGTCTGAAATTCGCCAAGGCCATGCCTGCCATCACTCAGCGCTGTCAGCTCCCCTGCCAGGACGACTGCCAGCTGACCAACTGGTCCAAGTTCTCGTCCTGCACGGCCGACTGCGTGGGGGTCCGCACCCGGAAGAGGGCACTGATAGGTGAGAACGCAGCACAGACCATCAGCTGAGGCTCCGAACCCGTCCAGACGAGCTTGTTTGCCCCGTAGTGAGTGTTGGGGTGGGAGCGGGCAGTGAAGGGGGTAATGTTGGGCAGCGCTCCAAGAGATGAGCAGTAAAGTTAAGCACAAGGTCATAAATCTATCCAGGTAGTTCTTGCCAAACCAAAGTCTCCAGCGGGATTAAAGCAACAAATCTGAAATAACTCCTCAGCCTTTGTTATCCATCAGGGCGTCTCCAGACAGTTGCCCTGTGCATCACCGTCATAAAAGCAGAACGACATGAAATGAGTGCGCCAATGCATTAAGGCAGAGGTTATTGGGAGGGGAGGAAAAAAACGTCTTCTTTAAATTGTGATATTGTGGATTTGATTTATTTCCCCCCTGATGTCAAATCTTTTGACCCGTTTGCAGAAGAGTAAAAGAGCAGAGAGGTCATGTAACGCATTTAAACACTCCTCGGAGAGCTTGTTCCATTGTTTTCTCTCTGGATGAGGTCTAGATTTGATAGTTTTACAGCTATATTTGGGAACAGTTATCAACAATGTGACCCTTTTACTAATTAAAACAAAAGTATGCCAGTCGTCCTCTTTTTTTAATCTTCGTAATCTCTGTTTGCCTAAAACGATGCCAACACAAGAAACATTCAGTTTCCTTAAAGTAAAGACGGATCATTATGTTGAGCAGCGTCTTTCACTACGACCTTCCTTACAGATTACAGCGTGTCACTCTGCAATCTGCACCAATTACACGCAATTAGCATCAACCAGCTGTGATCTCAACGCAGGATAAAGTATCTTAATGCAAAAAAAACAAGATTTACAGTGAAACGGGCGGCTGGCTGGAGACTCTGCAGGTAAAGGTGTGGTGGCAAGTTAGATAGAAGGACACTGAAGCCGTCTTATTTGCACGGAAAACAACTCCTGATGTCACGGGAAGAAACATTGATGTGATCTATGATTAACGATGCTTGACGTGACTGCTGATGAAAATATAAAATAACGTCAAGCTGTTTCAGTAGAAGTATTCTGCTTGAAAGAATGTTGGCAACATAATCTATCATGTGGAGTTGTTGTACCACCATGCATGAAGCGTGGGGGGGAGTACACTATCCCAGATTATCCAAGAGGCCTCAGAAGCCGAGACAGAAATCCACCAACACCAGCAGACCTGTGGAGTCACATCTCATCTCTCTGCTCTTCTCAGGGAGGAGCAAAAAGAAAGACAAGTGCAAGAACACGCAGATGTACCCTCTGAGTGAGACCCAGTACTGCCCCTGTGACAAGTACAACGCCCAGCCGGTGGGCAACTGGTCCGACTGCATCCTGCCCGAGGGGGGCAGAGCCGAGAGCCTCCTGGGGATGAAGGTCCAGGGAGACATCAAAGAGTGTGGGCAGGGCTACCGCTACCAGGCCATGGTGTGCTACGACCAGGACAACAGGCTGGTGGAGACCTCACGCTGCAACAGTCACGGTGAGAGTGTGTGTGTGTGTGTGCGTGCGTGCGTGCGTGCGTGCGTGCGTGCGTGCGTGTTGTGTGTGTGCGTGTATGCACAGCAGGAGTTTAATCAGTTTTTTTCTGCAGCACAGAAAAGGGAAAAAGTTTCAAGCAGAGGTTGATTTTCCGTCATTGACCGAAGGTTGTCCGTCATTTTGACAAATTACAATCTTAATAATAGATTATGATGGGGTTTTTACAGCCCTGTCCATCAAAGTGACCGGCAAGGAGAAATGGTAACGGTACTTCTGTTCCGAAGAGGTCGAAACTCCAGCAGCACTCGTAGCATAAAGAACAACGTTATTGTCGGAGCAACGAGTTTGGGCTCTTTTGGGGGATTTAAATGCTGATTTAACTCAAAAATGATATCATACTTAAGAGTTTGAGGTCATTTGTCACAATATTTTATTAATACACCTGTGAATAACATTCTGCATCTTCAGCATGTATACACATACTTTTGTACGGATCAATGAACACAAAAATACGGATTATGACTAAGTAATCTTTATTTGAGCTGCAGCACTATCTGTGTTTGAGAAAAAAAAAGAAAAAAAAAGCAGCAGCCCACGCACATAATTCACAGTTGCCAAATGAGAGTAAATTATGGAGACCACCCGCCACTGTGGCCGGCAGGAAAAAAATCATTTCCTGACAGAGATGCTGGTTTGCTGTCACTTCAATCCAGTGGTGTTCTGGCCATCTGGCGTACCAGGACAAATCCCAGTGGGACGCCACATCGGTGGGCCGGCGGGCTCTGTCTGTCTCCGTCCATCTCATTGAAGGCGCTGCATTCGTGCATCCCGGGCTTACTGGCCAATCACAGCCGAGTTAGTGAAGCCTACAGTGTGTATGTTGTAGGCTCCGCCTCCTCCAGCTTTGCCGCCGCTGCAGGAGTCTCTTCAAAAGGTGGTTTTGAGCATCACAACATCTGTAAAATACGTTGTATCACTAGCAGAAGTCCAGACTTCATAGTAGAAAAAGGAACATGCACAAATATCTTATTACTAAGATACTAAGCAGATCCGAAAGGAATCTGCCTTAGTAGAAATCTTGAGGCGTAGTACGTGATTATTTCCCCTTTCCGGCCTCGACTTTCTCGGTCTTCAGGTGAGAAATATCCCGTGACACCCTGGAATGCAGCAGATGCAAGAATCACTTTTTTTTTGTCGAGTTAAATATTCATCTGGAGTGAAGGATTTTTGTTTGTGCACGTATGAAAGCCCCCCCTATGGAGGCTTGGCGACTCATTTCGAATACCGAATTTCACGTAAGAAGGCCTTCTTCTGGCACGCTCCCGTCGGAACCATTTGTCTCCTCGTTGGAGGGTCTTATCTTGGATCCAAAATACTTCAAGCAAGGAATCCTGGCTCGGAAACTCGTTGTGAAATTGCTGTGAAATGGAATGCGGGAGATGTTCAAGTGAATACATCAGTGTTGTGCATATATAAACATGGTTTTAGTCCCCTTGTTGTGAATCACAGATTCAGATATGCATCAGTTAATCTGGGTGTGGGTGTGACAGGGGCACGTTGTGAGGATGGGGTTGTGTTTGTGTGTATTTTTATACCTTATGTGTGTGTGTGTGTGTGTGTGTGTGTGTGTGTGTGTGTGTGTGTGTGTGTGTGTGCATCCTCACATTCATCTTTAAGCATCAATGAGCTAAGATAAAAGATATGTTCCTTGAGGTGCACACGGAAACAAAAACACTTTCACGAGGCTTGGCTTTGCTACATGTGAATCTCAAAGATATCATTAAATCTCTCTTTTATCCTTTTGATTCGGTCGCTTCTCCTCTGCTCCCTCTGTCACTCCCTCCTTCCTTTTATTTCTCTGCATCTCAGCCATCATTGGGGGTGGGGGGTGGGGGGGTGGGGTTCATGGTCCTTCCACCACTCTGCTGATGACACAATGCCCCCGGCTATGATGTCAATCAGGCAGACTGTGCCACTGTTATCTCCGTTTTTCATCCACATCCAAAGAAAAAAGGGCTTATCATTAAAAGTGCATGTTGATTCAAGCTTTGTGATATTGTTCACTTTTCAGATTGTCTGGTTCTATAACCACTGCCTGCTGTTCTCAGTTGACACAAGTAACAATTTAATTATTGTGAGCTGCAGCTTTTTTTACCCTATAAAAGATCAAAATGAATCCTTTTTTTGACTGAATTTGACTGCAAACAGATTAATAATCATCTCGACAAGAAGCCAGTAACATTTGGGGTGTAAGAGTACCAGACTGTAACCTCCGGTTCTGAAAAGTGAAGCCAAGTCTGAACTGCCTTAAACTGTCATTCTCTCTGCTGGCCACCAGGGGGCGACTCCTCTCTGGTTGTATAGAAGTCTATGAGAAAATGGTCCTACTTCTCTCTGCTGGCCACCAGGGGGCGACTCCTCTCTGGTTGTATAGAAGTCTATGAGAAAATGGTCCTACTTCGCTCTTGATGTATTATCTCAGTAAACATTGTAAACATGAGTTTATGGTCTCAATCTCTAGTTTCAAGTCTTCTTCAATCCAGCATGATGTTCATTTAGTACATTATGGTCCATTTAGAGTCCACCAGACCAGAAAGCAGGGGATGCTTTAGGGGGCGGGGCTTACCTGCTGATTGACAGGTCGCTACCACGCTACCAATGCTAGTTAGCTAGTAAGATGACTTTAACACTTAGCTGTAAAGTTAACCTTGAATTATTATGTTTTTCACACCAGAATCCAGATGGATCCGGATCCAGTAAGGGTATGTCGTTCCTCTACAGTCCAAATATGGTCACGTCAATCTACTGTGTATTCATCATGCATCCGTAGCCCTAAGTAACATTCAAATGACAAACCCCTGATTGTGTTCCCGGCTGCACTCAGCCACAAGCAGATCTAATTAGTATGTTGTCATGTTCAATATAATCAAGTGGAGACCGAGGGAGGGACACGGACTCCAGACCAAGACACAGATTTACTCTGGACGAACCCTGATGACTGTATAATGGGTCCAAGTTAAACCACCTATTTAAATCCCATCACACGCAAATTAAGAAAACCAACCACTCAATAAAAGAATGGAACTGCTTCCATCAACACTGTGTCATATCTGGGTGTAGTCAGATAACATTCTGCCCCGTGCTGTTTCCCTCTATATGTGGCTCTTATAGTTCTCATATTCATGACCGTGAGTCATAATGTCTTCTTAGCAGGATGTCGTGGATGAGGAGGGCATGCGGTCTCTCTGGGGAGCCGTAGAGGGTAAAGCTTCTCGCTGAGGACCTGTGAACTTGAGCTTTACTGCCCAGAACAGATTTACTGCTGCATGACGAGCCGTATTTGTAATAAGAGAAACACGGGGAGAGCCTGTATAATTGAGCTGGTTTGAGGTCCGACGTGTCGGCGGCGTGCGGAGGTTTGAGGGCTGAGCTCGGGGTCCGTTAAGTTCATCCGCGGACATCAAACGCTCGTTCTGGTCCGTGTTGACTCCGCCACAGTTATTCTCAGAGCATCCAGGGATTAGACCGTCCCCGTTGGCTTGACTGCGGTGCAGGGGGGTGTAACGGGTCAAACATCAGGTCGTATTGTCGGATGATTCCTGGAGACATAAGGTTTGTCTAAATCTTCTTGGTCCCCTTTTGAGTGGATGAACTTTGGTTTCAGAAGCCAAGACCGCGGCGACTCAGCCGGACTTCATTCCTGGCTGGACGGCCAGGAATAAATGGCGGCTCCATCTAGCATCGGGTGTCCTCGGCTGGCTCCCAGGTGCCCGGCATGCTGGTGGATCCTTTCAAGTGCAAGAAATGAGAATAAAAGTCCCATTATTATCTGCTGTGTGTACAAACAGGAAGGCAGCAGAGTGAAACCTCGTGTGCATTTCTATCAGTTCTCTATTCAAAAAGGTTATTTTCCTCTTGTGGTTGCTTTACCAAAAGCATGAATAATTTAGTAGTTATATCACACAAGCGTTTTGCTCTCTGTAGCATTATAGTACATAAATGAATGTTTTACAGGTTACACAGAAACAAATCAATACTGAGAAATGCATATTGGTGTTATAACCTGCGTTGTAAGATATAAGATTAGGCTTTATTGATATCCAGAGTGGAATTTCAAGATTTATCTCGCTAAAAGAGCCACGTTAAAAAAACTCTTTTACTATCTTATTATTCTTAACCACTTCTGCAGTGAAAACTCTGGAATATGATTGAGTTTCTGGGAGGGACGCCAGAGATCCCAAGAAGTTGTGGAGCTTCAGGGAATTCAGCAAATGGGTCTCTGTGCAGGTGATCAATCGCCGTGCCATATTTATATGTGGTTGTCCTCTATTTAACATTATCACTTAACCTGTGGTATCACTTACAGGTGAGGGACGTCAGTGGCTTCCTGCAGGAGCCAATCAAATAGAGTGCCATGCTGTGAATAGTGGTAAAGCACAGGACATCTTATGTACACAGATTTGGACTGTAGTTAGAAAGCTCCAGATTCATCTCAGTGCATGTCCCAACCATCGCTGAGGAGCTGGAACCGCTCACCGTTCAGGTGAAGTTGAGCAGTCAGCAGTTACAACTGCTTTGGGATTTGCAGCAGGAGCTTCTGCCAGGTTACAGGCTGACTTCTAAAGGCAAAAAACCTGGACTTAACCCAAGACCTCTCCGGGAGCCTGGCGTGACACCTAACAAGTTTATCAGCTGGACTACCAGTGAACCACGGGGGGAGGGGCTGCACTTTTTGCCCTGTGAGTGAACTCTAGTGACGGTGTCAGGGATCTGGACCGGCTGTACTTGACTCCAGGACTTACAGCGGGAGGTCAGGGGTGACCAGGCTGATTACATGGGCCCTGCTGAAGTCAGCTAGGTGTTGGTGTGGAGATGCTGATCTGGAATCAGGGGGCAGCTGAGTGCTAGGAGGTCAGGCCGAAGTGCTTATGTGTATGGATGGAGGTCGTTATGTCAGTTCGATTTAGTTGGTGTTAAAGCGCTGCCGGGACTCAAGACCCGACTGGATTAACTTTTTACTTTATAATCATATTAGCTTGAAGCTCATCATACAGCTCAGTTCTGGGGTCAGCATAGTTTTTGGGAGCGAGATCACCCTTTAACTGTCCTCCTCGGCCGAGTCAACTGTTATCCCTGTTTCCACGCTCCGATAATCCGTCTTCCTAAAGTGTTTTTGTTGACAGCGGTGATCTGGAGCTCTGCTGGAAGAGAAGAAACACGGAGGGACTCACAGATGTGGGATCTTAGTTATAATATACGGTTAGTCCGATTAGACATATGGAACGATATGAGGAGACATGCCACGATATTTGGCTTCATTTAGGTCTCCCTGCATAAATACAGGATAAATAAAATGTATATCGTTAGCCTAATAGCATAATTGCCTAAGTCATATTTGAACGTTTTCGGAAAAAGAGAAAAAACACAATTTCTAGCAAGCAGATTGGTATTTTTTTATTGATAATGTAACAGCAAGTTCAACCAGACCTGTGAACAAGTTTGAAAAAAAAAAAAAGACACAACATCAACTCCATAACAAATAAAAGTGACTTAGGCAGAATATGTCATGACTTAGGCATTTTTTTCTCTTACAGTATATGTATATAATGATAACATAACCAAGTCTAACCTTATCTAAGGTGTTTTAAAGTATAATCTTAACAAAGTTGTTTTAAAGTTTAACCTTACCTCAGTTGTTTTAACCTTAACTAAGTTCTTTTAACCTTAACTAAGTTGTTTTAACCTTACCTCAGTTCTTTTAACCTTAACTAAGTTCTTTTAACCTTAACTAAGTTGTTTTAACCTCAACTAGGTTTTTTTTACAAGGCATTTTGAATTATGTGCACTATTTTGCAGATCATGAGAATGAAAATGCAAATATGATGATTGATGATTAAATCAAATAATGCAGCCACATTCTTAAAGTGAAAAAGACTTAGACTTGAAAAAGACCATATTACCAAGAATACTTCTTGTATTTCTTGTCAAAACACTTAAAATCAACACTTCAAATTAAGCTTTGCTAGCATAAACTAGCTCTTACACTACATCATATCTTGTTGCAGAATTGTGATTAAAAGTTTAAACACACAGTTCCTAATCTCCTTGATTGACTGAGAGTACATTTACTGTCTAGAAAGTTGAAGGAATAAACCAGCTTACCAAATGAATTGAAGAGAAGATCTAATGCTTCACTTCTGTTAAACTTTCTTATGCGATCAGCCATGTTTGTTTATACCGGCAAACATGCCTAAGTCAAAAAGATGACTTGGGCAGATAGTGATTTTGGACTCTAAAAAGTGTTCTGATAGGTTGAGGACATAGCCAATAAGGCAAGGTGATGCAGCAGTGGTAGGAGAGGAAGGTTAGGCAGATATCTCAATTTGGCCAAAAAATGACTTAGGCAATTATGCTATTAGGCTAACGATATTTGTATCTTGTATTTTTTTAAATCAGACTTTTCTCTTCTCTACCACGATAGTGAGCCAGACAGCTTTTTCAAGTTACTCATGACCATATTTATAATTTTACCGTTTATGAAAATTCACTACAGATGAATGCAAAACTGCATTCAGACTAACATTTCTCACTGCAAACATAACAAGCCTCCCTATTTATTTACATTAAACCACTCCATAGGCCTCAGTCAACAGAATATAAATCAGGTTCTTCCTGCAAAAATTCATTTTTTTATTACTCGTAAACGATTTTATTGTGAACGGTAGTATTCGGTCTCCTTGCCTTGTTAGCTGCAGAGTTAAAGGAGGGATATTTTTGGGTGAAATCGTTTGGCATCAGCTGATGTGAGCATGATTCGTATTGTTTTGCAGGAAAGAAATAATAATTGGATTTTGAGTTAAAAAATGTGAAGAAATATAGTTTTTTTTGTCATTTCTTTTCAGCATATATCATAAAATTAGCTGCACGATGTCACTGTGGATGAGATTTAAAAACACATTTTTCTTTTCAGCTCGATTTTAAGTGCGAGCCTAATAAACGTGTGGGTGTGTTACAGAAACTGGACTTTCTTCTTCTCAACAGTAGCTTTAGCAGCACACCCACGTGGACATGGCCGGGTGTGTTATTTATTTATTTCCCTATGTGTTTATTTGAATGCGGTGCTGTCTGGGGTCTGAACATTGCCTGGTTTCTGTCAGGCTCTGAGAATAGGTCACTAAGTCAATAAGTTCACTCTCAAACCGTTGTTGGACCAACTTTCTGAACAGATAATGTGATTCCCTCCAACTCTCCCGTCTGGTCGTCCTCCATGTTCTCCAGCAGACGCGGTGGCGGTGAAGCTGCAGGAAAACACATGTACTCTGCAAGACTTCTCCCCTTTGGGATTCCTCTGAAACCTATAACTTCGTTTTTTCTTTTTTTTATAGCGAGCCCTTCAGTCGATGCCGTCTGAGAGAGGAAGTGGTTAGACACTCCACTTTCCCGGCTCGTTCACCTCATTGATTTTCTTAATCAAAGGCTAAACTGATTTGCGGACCAGCGCTGCTACACAACCCCTCCACATCTCTCAGGTTTCGTTTACTAAACAGACTTCTGCCTCGCGAGTGGGGGGAAAAAACATCTTATGTACACAGTCCAAAAGTTCAGAGTAGTAATATCTTCTCAACACATCTGACGGAACCTTGGCCCGAGTGCACCGGCGACCACAGAGGAAATCAAAGACCAGAGATGGTTGAAGAGCCGCACAAATAACAAGCCGAGGGAGATTCATAAACCCGGCCTGTTGACTGTGTCATGACCCCGTGAGCCGAGGAAAATACATCGGAATAATGACGCTGACTGCCAGGACTCCTTTAACAGAATACTTTTATATAACAGCCAATATAATTGTGTCTTGAATGTGGAGCCTGTTTTCATTCCACTGGGCTAAAAAAGTCAATAAATGCGTTTCTATTAGTTTGTGAAGCATCGGTTAATAGTTTGTTCTTGCAGCTCGGTGTTTCTCTCCGTCCAACGTTTACAGAGCTTTGAACTTTAATGCTTGTTTGTTGGATGGAAAAGGAAGAAAGAAACGATCTCTGGGAATCGGGACAATGTGGTTTCATATTAAATAATGAAAACAAAAAGTCTTCAAGGGATTCGAGAACCGGCTACGGCTATTTTTCTCCGAAGCAGTCGTTGTGACCTGGAGACAGCCAGATCCCGCTGGTGGGATGCAGAGAGAACAAAGGTTTCACTTCAAAGCATTCATAAAAAGATATTATGAATCAATTATCTGGTGAACTCGTTTCTCCTGAGAAATAATTCATAACAAACTACAGTATGCTGTCTAGTGATTCGTTTTAACACTCAGAAGTAGCATCATAATTTGTTCTGTTTTCCTTCTGATGTCTTTATGCTGAGGAGTCACCATATAAATGTTTTGTTTTCTGCAGTATATAGATATCGCAATATGAGAAAAACCATCAAAACTTTTTAAGATGAAATGCATGTTGAGAGCAAAATGAAGAGGCTGGCATTAAATTGAATTATAGAGGAATATATTTAGATATATTGAGCTCATCGGCAATATGAGAAAACACTTTGGGATACGACTCGGGTCACTTTCTCTACGCCGTTAATTACATCACAATTAAACAGCGCCAGATTAACGATGACTGGAAGATCATCCATAATAAATAGAGACATCATTTTTTTGTAATAAATCCACATTGTAAGCTAATTTGTAATATAAATGCAAAGCTACAACTAAAGTTCTCCCGATAAACCGTGGTGCTGTGAGTTTGTCTCATGGCTTTTATTGTGAAAGGTGAAGCATCACGAAATCACTCCACGGGTCACACTCACACCTCGGTCCTAAACGACGCGCTCATGTGTGCTGCTTTCAGGTTACATCGAGGAGGCGTGCATCATCCCCTGTCCGTCGGACTGTAAACTCAGCGAATGGTCCAACTGGTCGCGCTGCAGCAAGTCCTGCGGCAGCGGGGTCAAAGTTCGCTCCAAGTGGCTTCGAGAGAAACCTTACAACGGGGGTCGGCCGTGTCCCAAACTGGACCACATCAACCAGGTACGCCTGAAGCTGACGCTGAAGCCTGCGTTGGCAGCTGAGCAGCAGATTGTGTTGGAAAAACAGATTCTTGAATATTTATGCAGCGTGCTACCACATATTTATACTCATAACAAGTATCCAGCGCTGGAAAAGAAAGTATTAATGAGTAATACAGTAAGCTGGAGTCTGCAGATCTTTCCCTTTACCTTTCCCTTATTGCTGCACTCCATTTTTTTTTCTTTTTTTGCTGAGCAGCAGAAAAGCGATGGGTGCTATAAATGGATCCCATCCACCATATTAATGTCCCAACGTGTGCCAGTTGATTCCTTACAGTTTCCATGAATTTAAAAAATGAAATGCTTTCCAGGCCTGTGAATGTCAGCAGATGTAGATTAAAGTTGTGTTGATCTACGCCTGTGTGTGTGTGTGTGTGTGTGTGTGTGTGTGTGTGTGTGTGTGTGTGTGTGTGTGTGTGTGTGTGTGTGTGTGTGTGTGAGCGCGTGCTAAGCTTTCTGATTACGTCGTTGCATCCATCATAGGTTGTGCACTTTATGAACAGTTGGCGTTTGCTCATTAATCCGTCTGTCTCCCTTTAATCCCCCCCACGCTCGCTGGATGTGACTCACCGCTGCAGGCCCAGGTAGGAGCCGCTTCCCTCAGCTATTTGTAAATGTAGTCGCAGATGTTAAGTGTCACTTATGTCAGCGGGTCACTGACGGATAGACGTAAACACTCTCGATATCCTCAATGTAAATAAACAAGGTACTTTCAGATGGGAGTTTTATTTATAGACACATTTGTCAGAGCTGCTCTGGAGGGCAGAAATAATCTCGGCTGAGTTAAACCTCAGAGAGCTGAGCCAAAAGAAAACACTGTATATACAGCAAAACTGGAAAAATGTACAGAAATATACATTCCTTGTTTGTTCTGTTGAGTACGATGATTCTAATCATGAGCTCAACTTAAAGCTACCGATGTGTGAGACCACGTTAAGAACAACCCTGAGGTGCTCCTGTCCCCAGGTGTACGAGGTGGTGCCGTGTCAGAGCGACTGTAACCAGTATGTGTGGGTGGCCGAGCCGTGGAGCGTCTGGAAAGTCAGCAACGTGGACTTAAAAGAGAACTGTGGCGAAGGCGTCCAGACCCGAAAAGTCAGGTATCCGTCACACTGTCTGTGTTTCTATTGTTTAGTGTGAAACGTTAAAGGTTGTGTAGCGCCGCAACCATTGGCCAAGTTATTGGAAACAACAAAAATGCTGATTCATCGCTTTGAAATGTCAAACATTCTGCTTTTCTTAAACTGAAAAACTGAAACTGAAAACTAAGAAAAAAACAGTTCTAGATGAATCTACAGCAGTTATAGACAGTCAGATCTCTACTAAAGCTGACACATGCTAATTTGCATCTAAAGTAATATTACTACCTCGTGTAAAGTGTTTAGAAAAAATATTTTTCAGGGTAAAAAAATGCAAAGGATCCGGGCGGATCTGTGTAACACGGTTCATCTGACAGTCAACAGCCGACATGCTGCCAAATCCTTTTTTGGGTGGAACACAAACTTTTGGATTTATGTCCTGCAGGTGCCAAAACATACTCTGTAATTAGACTATATTAGATTTTATAAGTCTGTAATTAGATTTATGCATGGCGTACAGAATCAAACGTCTCGGTCCTGAAAGGAGTGGATTAAAAACACAGATATGAGACGCGGGGACATCACAAGATGTCCA
This sequence comes from Eutrigla gurnardus, assembly GCF_963514095.1. NCBI lineage: Eukaryota > Metazoa > Chordata > Actinopteri > Perciformes > Triglidae > Eutrigla > Eutrigla gurnardus. The sequence continues at coordinate 21,835,500 of NC_139937.1, read as the reverse complement.
CGCTCCTTGTAATGTTCACATCTAAAGGCTTTGATTGTCTGTTGGCTGCTTTGATGGCTGATGCAGAATCACAGCCAGTAAAACTCCCAATGACCTCAGATACTCTTTAGAGCAGCTGGCATAAAGGATGGATGAAAAGCTGCTGATTTAGAGCAGAAGTTGAGACAAGACAAAACACATGCCTCAAAATTAGGGGTGGGTAAAAATATCGATACAGCAATATATCGCGATACTTTGCCGCCCAATACAATATTGATTTTTCAACTCCAAAGATCAATTAAAAAAAAAATTCATGTTTAGACGCGTTGTGAATGCAGTACTTTATCCTTTTTGATTTTATTATCAATATTTCTTCCAGTGAAATTCATGGGAATTAATAAAATGGAGAGGCTGTTTTGAATGAAATAGTTTTGACTCAATTTGTCCTCTGATCAATATCATCTGATGTACATATACAGGTACTTGTGTTCTCATCTTTATTTATATCGCAATATCGTGATATCGTGATGAGTATCGTATCGTGACCAAAGTATTGTGATATGTATCGTATCGTGACCAAAGTATCGTGATGAGTATCGTATCGTGACCAAAGTATCGTGATACGTATCGTATCGTGACCAAATTACCGTGATACGTATTGTATCGTGACCAAAGTATCGTGATACGTATCGTGACCAAAGTATTGTGATACGTATCGTATCATGAGGTTCTGGCCAGTACTCACCCCTAGTCAAAAGAGTAAACTTTTGCACCGTATCTATTCATGTGTTGTAATAAAAGTTTAGATCCATGTACTTGAAGGGTGCAGCTCTCTTCCAGGTGTTTACGTCGACCCAGTATAGCCAGCAGAGTTGTGTTTGTGTTTGAGCTGTGACCAAATTAAACAGATGGCTCATTTGGGTTATTTTGTGTTTTTTATGCCGTTCTCATTGGAACACACAGATTTGCCTCAGAGGGCTTTACAATCTGTGTGTACGACATCAGCTGTCCCAGGACCCGCCATCAAATACTCAAAAACCTCCTAAAAATAAACCCTTCAACGGGGGAGAGAAAGGAAGAAACCCTGAGTGAGAGCAGCTGAGGACAGAAGTGCAGTAGACGTGTACAGAATAACAAGCATAATAATTACAACATAGTCGATCCATATGATGGAACAGCAGAAATTATAGTAGGAAATGATTACAGCAGTGGCTGTGGCTATAATATGATTACAAATTCACATAATATCCTCATATTTTCCATACTGTCTGACTCATTTGTTCTCTGGAGAAGCAGCTAAACATCGAGGTCAAACTCCATATTTGCCCATGAACCCCCAGGTGCATGCTGAACACCATCGACGGGCCGTCGGAGTCCGTGGAGGACTACCTGTGTGACCCGGAGGAGATGCCTCTGGGGGCCAGGGAGAGCCGGCTGCCCTGCCCCGACGACTGCGTCCTCAACGACTGGGGCCGCTGGAGCCGCTGCAGCCTGGTAAGAGCTGAACCCACATCAGAAAGCAGCCGCTCGGCTGTCCGCCGCAGATATGAGGAAGCGTCAGACTCGTGTGAAGCCCACGGAGATTTATCTTGATATCTTTTTCTTGTCAGAAATATTTCCTCCAGGGGGACTCAAGGAATTCAAAGCGCGGCTGCACTGTTGTGGTTGTGAGCGGCGCGTGAATCTTTGTGAACAGGTTGTTTCTCGTCCACCGAGGGGGAATAAAAGAGACGTATGCACTGGGAAGCAGGAGAAAAATGACTTGTATATCACCCACATTACACTGTGCTCAATGTGCATTCAGCAGGGGACGAGGAGGATTTATAATATGGACTCCGGAGCAGGTTTCCAGATTTACATTTTTTTACACACACACACACACACACACACACACACACACACACACACACACACACACACCATCTCTACATCAGCAGTGCTGTAGCGGCAAACAGGAAGCTGGCTGGAATATTACCCCGGGCTTGTGATTTGGCAGACAACCACACACAGTGAAAGTAATTAGTTATGTTTTCAGGAAAATATTGATTTATGATAATTTTATTCGCTAAGCTACTCGGAATTGAGTTCATAAACGTTCATTTCAGCCTTACGGTTTGGTGGTAAAATGAGAGTAGCGTGAGAATTTATCTCCCTCCAGGTGATGACCTGAGAGTCCTGTTTCCAGCTCGCTGTAAAATAATGTAAAACCAGTCGAGACGCGCTCCTCCTGATTTTAATCAACGCCTGCAGGCCACGCCGCGAACGCAGACCTTCCTACTCGCTTCTGCAAGAACATGGAAACATCTGAACATCTTGTTCGGCTCCTCGTCCCGTGAAACCGTCGATTCGTGGAGAAAAGAGAAGAGAAAAAAAAGCCATTTTGGCTGCTCTGGTTCCACCTGCTGTTCACACAGCAGAGACCTGGCCATTGTTAATCACAGCCCATTCTCTCCCAAAGTGTTTGACACACTGACTTCCCACGATTCCAATCTGGTCCTGGAGTCTGCCTTGGCACCAGCGGGGGCCTCTCGCATGTTTTATTCATGTGCTGGAGTTATTCAAAAAGCTTTCGTTTCCCCACACCCCCCCAGAACTTTCCTCCCTGCGAGCGATGACCCCGTAGAATGTGGTGCTTTACCTTTCCAGCAGGATATCACTTTCAGCTCTTCTGTCATTCCCCGCTGGAAAGAAAAAAATCCAAATTGTGGGAATGCCAGGAAAGGATCTTAATGTATGTCCTATTTTAGAAATCAAACATCCCTCCAGGGAAAAGGCCACGCCGACTCTGAGAGGATGTTTTGATGGAAGAGAAACTTGATGAATCGTTGCTCAATAAACTGGAAATAATCCCAGAAGTGGGCGAATTAGGAGCGGCTCCAATTTAGGGATGTGTCTGTATTCTTATCACCCTCTGCAATATGGCCTGCTTACTCATTTACACTTTTTAAAAAACAAACATTGCTGTCCGGTTCTTAATGAGGAGTCTCTGTTGCAGCCGTGTACCAGAGCCAACAGCCGGGTGAGGACGGCGTACGTCCTGCGGTCGGCCAGCGTGGGACGGCCGTGTCCAGACACGACGGACCAGGAGCCCTGCAGCCTGAACCTCAACTGCTTCAACTACTTCTACAACATCACAGGTAGAGGAAACGGGGAAAAAACACAGTGGGCTGGATTATCTCGTCTCTTTAAAGTCATTCCCATAGTTAAACCTGGTCAGACTTCACCTCAACTCTGCATAGAGGAGGAGGTCTTTCGCTGCATGTCACATCCCCCTCTCTCTCCTGTGTTTCCTGTCTGTCTACTGCTAAATAGGACCTAACACTTGTTTCTATTTTTTTAGCTCTTACTTTATCACCAATGATATGTTGTGGTTTCTTTCTTTTGACAAATGTACTTATTATAAGTCGCTTTGGACAAAAGCGTCTGCTAAATGACCTAAATGTTAAACGAAGCCCTCTGTTTTGAACGGAGCCTCCCTTTTTTTTTTTTTTTTTTCGGGGCTGCTGCCACGGATGTGTTGGGATGAGTGTTTCTCAGCTTTAACCAAATCACCAACATGAAAAACAGGCCTTTTGAGGCTTAAACCCTGCTAACATCACTGTAAACAACAGCCTCCATTTCAGAATGAGCTCCTCATCTGCGGTTCACGGCTGTTGAGGCTGTTAAGCCACCGTCGAGGGGCGGAGAAGAGAGCGGAGCGTCTCTGGAGAAACGCCTGAATGGGGCTTAAACCAGGAATTGTAGCCGTCTTGTTCTCACGGATACAGATGGGTTCAATTCATGCACATTGATATTTTTGATGGGTGGTTATTTTTTTTGTTTGTTTGAGGTTCTGCACATGATGAGTTTACATCCGTGCATTTTCTATTCATGTGTGAATCAATCTTCTGTTATCTCGCTGCTGCTGTTTGAGTGTCTGGTTTGTGATCAGATGGTTGTTGGTTCATAGCTGCTGTTTAAGAGGTGTTACACCTGCAAAAGTCTGAGGAAAAGCCTCGGGTTTAAGCTCATCTGCTGCAGCGCTTTTTTCAAAAAGTGTTATACACTTATTTGGGAGCGCGACGCCTTAATTTGCTCATCTGTTTCAGCGGCGAGAGCGGCGATCGATAAACGACTGGTTTTGTTTCTCTGGGCTGAGATGATTGCGAACCTCGTGAGGTTTAAACAAACCGTGTGTTGTGTAACGACGATGTGATGTCGATGGAGCACTTTGGAGGGTTGCTCACAGCTGCTCGTTGCAAAGCTCCTCCGCGATCACGGGCTCATCTGCCGTTTGTCGGTTGTATTTCGGTGCGGTGAAAAGCAGACATTATGTCTTTCCTGCAAATCCCTGTGTTTTACAACCATTACAGCCTTCAGGATGCCAAGTAAACGTAACACACTGGCTTTCAAACAGAAACACATCTGTGATTTACTCGAGCTGCTTTACGCTTCAAGTCACTCTATTGGCCATTTAGTGAGATGACCTTTTACATCTATATGGTAATTTGGTTGTAACACATCCAGCCATAAGACTGTCACTCTCCTTTTAGCTCCGTTTTGGTCTCCACCAGCTCCTGTCTCTTTAGCTGCTAAACGCTCCACCAGCTAGTTGATAACTATTCCTGATAGTTATCAACTTATCATTTTTAAAATGGATGTTAAACAAAGCGGTATCACTTTACATTTAGTTAAGAAACAAATTCAAATTTGATTTATTTATATATATTTTCATGAAGAATGTACTTAATCATAAGTGCTCCCTGCATAAATACATAATATATCATATTTCTGTATCCCCCATGATCAACTTATCCTCAGTGTTTTATAATGCGAGCTGTAATACAATCCTATATCATCATATCCACAAGTGATGTTTAAAGCCGATGCTCTTCTTCAGCGGCGTCTTCGAGCTTTTCCTCTCAAGCGGCTTCCTGCTGCGACTGAAAACGCCGCCACGAGAGCCGTGAGAGTGAATCGGATAAAATAACAAACCAGACGGCTAAACAATGAAACAGAAACTCACTTTAAAGCTGCGTGAAGCCGACGGGAGCTGCAGAGTCAGGTAGCAATCCTCAGTGGGTTCATCACTGTTGTACAACTTTCACACTGTTTTCACATCATGGTTTCATACTGTTTTTATTATTCCAGCCCCCCCCCTCTGACCTGCAGGATATCACACCTCCACATCACATGTCCTATTTAATCCTCAACACTGTAAGACTATTTCGGTGAAATGAAAAGGGGGAGATTGGCAGCGTCGCCACATTTCATCTGGATGTGTTGTGTTGCTTTCATAGCCGCTGTTCCACATTCTCCGCCAGCCCACCCTCCTCCTCTGTCTCCTCTTTGTGTGACGCTGGGAGACGTGACATATAATCCCCGCTGCCGGGTTCGCAGTGGCATACAGGCGTCCCAGGGCAATGTACATAATAAACGAGCAGAGATTATTATTGGTTAAAGCGCTCCTTTCTCTTCCTCTGTTGATGCTGAGACCATCCAAGCTGCTCCTTCCTTCAGCTTTTCTCCCCGTCTCTGCCTTCGTCTCTCACTGTCGCTCTTTCTTGTTTCAATCTCCCTATTTTCGGGTCCCTAGGGTGCAACAAAGCTCCTCGGCAGGAGGAGACACGAGTCCCAGAGCCGAGCTTGCAAACGAGCTCGCTGCAGCTAAAAACAGCCACTCGTCTTCGTCAGCGGACGGCTCGCTGCATGAGTGATACCTCAGCCTCCCCGTTGTTGCAGAGCGGTTTTTAACAACAGCAGGCAGGCGGCGGTTTTAAAGGCATTTGTACCCAAAGTCTGGAATAAAATGTCTTCTTTCCACTTCACAGAAGCTGTTTTTTTGGGGGGAGGGGCCCAGTTTCAGCCTCTTACAGTCTAGAGGTTTTTAATGAGGTTTATTTGGGGAAAACTTGTATTTGTTTTGCCTTTTTTAAATCAAATCTGACCACTTGGCCAAACGGCTTCCTTTACGATGCTGCTATGCAGAGATACCGACGGCAGCCAGATTTATTGGATTCAAGTGAGCTGTTATTATCCTTCGCTGACCTCTTTGCTAACGTTGTAATCATCGACCGCGATCTTCCTCGGCCCGGCGTTTTACAGAGTCCGACTTTAAACGCACTAACTTGATTATTCTGAGCTTTTCGTGGCAGAAGTGAAGGAGAAGTGTGTCACGCAACAAAAGCAATGAGCTGAAGTCAAAGTTTCCGTACGGGAAGCTCAAGGCGTGCTTGCTGTTCTGCTGAGTCATCATGGAGCCCGTAGTGGTTCATTTATATGCGTGGCACGCCCATCCTAAAAAGATCCATCCACAGTGCAGCGAAGGCACGGGAGGTTTAGTTTGTGTCAGCAACAAAGCTGGTAATTAATTTGATATTGCTGCGCTGTGTCGATGCACCGTATCAACAATCTACAAATTAATTGATATTTGGTGTAATTATGCTGCTTTTGCTTCCTGGATGTAGCATATTATATCAGCATCTAAAACCTCCAGCTAAACAACTTCCACAGGAGGCCAGAGTGGATTTCTGTGAGTTCAACCTTTAAAAACTGTTCCCTGTCTGGGATTTATTCCCTTCTGAAGTGTAAAGAGTTTGTGACAGCTGAAGCATTCCAACACTTTCTCAACAACAGCGTCTCCTCGTTTTCTTGTCCCGTCTCATCATCCCGGTTCAACCGAAGCAGCCCGCCGGAGCAGAGCTCTGGTGAAATGCTGCGTTTAGGAGAGGCTGCTGCTGTCAACATGGTGACTCCCTCCTCTGTTTGCACCCAGGGAGGTAAAATCACCTGTAGCCCCGGCCTGCACCGCTAGACATCAGGGATGTGTAGTCGAGTTGTGTTGCTCTGCTGACAGTCGTCATGTTGGGGTCGGCGTCCGTGTTTCAGCCTCTGCAGCACTTTGATGCACTTATGTTGCCAGTTACACAAACAAACCCAAACTCTAAACGTGGTTATTGTTTCTCCTCAGACTGGAGCACGTGTCAGCTGAGCCCCAACGCCGTGTGCGGCGGCGGCATCAAGACGCGGATGCTCGACTGCGTTCGCAGCGACGGCAAGTCGGTCGACATCAAATTCTGCGAGGAGGTGAGACGTGAACAAACTTTATTTGACGCACACGTTTTAGTTAACGACTTAATCACTCACGTGTATTTATGAGCTTGCCCTTCCTCTACCATTAGGCCCACAGCAAACATGAAATATTCAGAGGTATTCCAGTGCAGAGATTGTTGTCGTAGTTTCAGGCCGAGCGGTTTATTCATCCATAATGTGTCTCGGCTCCCTGTAATTGTAGCCGGCGGGCTGCGGCAGAGCCGTCCCCACAGCTATTTAACCCTTGGCCCGCTCCATCGGCCTCATTCACAAAAACACAGTTTGTCAGAACGGCCTTCACAGCAACCCTCGCTGTTCCAACCTCGCTGGCCTGATGCCGCCCGCCACACAGTCGGGCCGGCGCCAGAGCAAAGGCTTCTGGGAACGTTGGAGGTCGAGCTGCTGTCTGGCCGTGACGGATCGACTTGTTTGATGATTTGTCGAGATTTAACCTCTCCGTTTGGGATGTGTGCTGCAGTTGAACTTGGAGAAGAAGTGGCAGATGAACATCTCCTGTGTGGTCGAGTGTCCCGTCAACTGTCAGCTGTCGGAGTGGTCGCCGTGGTCCGACTGCTCACAGACGTGCGGACTAGAAGGTAAGACGATGATCTCTAACACTAGGTCCCCTTTTCATCACAAATGAAACATAACGCTGCTATAATCACGTTTTTATCACACGTGTCACGAACAACAGGACCCAAAGCTCGATATGGAGCTCCTTTCTTAAACCTCAACATTTGGTTCAGTTATTACAATTCATATTGTGCAGCCGAACATTGCAGCGAGTCTCTGGTTTTAATACTTAGATCAGTGAAAACATGATGTAACCTCAGTGGAGGGTTAGAAGAAGGTGAAACAGGCTGTGTGTTTTCCACACTGAGGTCAGGTTGTGTGGAATGAGATGATCGTGTTAATTACGCTGGATGATACATCTGTGGAATTAACACATTCATTTTTTTAATCATTAACGCTGTTGGCTCTCTGGACGGGAAGTTTCAGGGATAAAAACAATGTAACAACCAACGAACACGCAGTTTCTGTTTCACTGAAGCACTTGAAGCTTAAAGTAGCACCTCGACTCTGAGCATGTGTTAAACCCTTTTCCATGTCGGACTCCCAGGCGGTGGTGGAGGAAGCACAAGTAGAGGAGATGTTGTCTCCGGGGCCGAGGCCTGATCCTGCTCCGGGGTTAACTAGTACTCCGACACCACTGAGGCAACGTCAACCTCTCATCAGTTGAGCCTAATAATCCGCCCGATCCATGACTTCTCAGCAGCTGCAGTGTGTGAGCCGAGTGTCTAGTGAGTCTCCTCCACATCAGTTAAATTAGCCGTTATCTGGAGGAGCTTCTAAAAAGCATGTTCACAAACATTACTGCTTGTCTGCGATTGTTCGTTAAGGAAACCTAAAGCGTCGACATTTTTTAAGTGTGTGTGCGACTCTGCACCAAAGTGCTGCAGCGAGGCGGTGTGTGTGTGTGTGTGTGTGTGTGCGTGAGTAAAAACATGCATGCTCAGCAAAACATACTCGCTTGGATAACTTAAAAAAAAGTCCCATATCAGACACTTCCTGCTCCCACTGGAGGCATTCGGCCAGAAAAACTCACAAAGGCAAAAAAAAAAAAAGGAAGAGGAAGTGTTTATTGAAGAGACTTCCCAAATGACCGGCGAAATATGTGTCCTCCTGTTGCCCGGCGTTGTTCCCCGGCGTTGTTCCCCGCCGTTCACACAATTGATTATGTCCCATTACATCCTCCTGCTCCTCGGGGCTGTGGGGAGCCGCTTTGAAGAAGAGCTGCTACAGCGGTTGTGGCTAAATCATAAGGAATGAGATAAAAGTTTGGGAAAGGCTGAAGGAGCAAGAGGGGACCCTAGTATGTGTTTCTGTGTGGGATGTTGTCTTGTTTGAATAGGATGTGAGGTCACACAGCCTGTGTGGGAGCGCCGGCTTGTGTTTCATGTGTGGAGAGGTGTCGCAGGTTGGCAAAGGTGTATTCTGAGGTGAGCAGATTGAGAGAGTGGGATATGCAACACATGCAGGTTTCTGAGGTCTGAGTGTGGGCGGCTTAACAGAAAGACAGCGTTTTAAAATATGTGTGTGTCGGATTTCTGCTTTGAAGCTAATTCATCGCCACTTAAATCAAACGTTCTCCGAGGTGTGTGAGCTGCCACAATGTTCTGGATTTATTCAGAGGGAGTTCGCTGACTGATGCGGGAGAACATTCTTTACTCAAGTGGACCGAGAACCAATCAAGATGCCAGAGAAAATGCAGCGTCGGCCGGCCATTTAGGAAAGCCGGCTCCGTCGAGTGAAGTGCTCTTTTACCCGGCGACGTTAATTTAATGCATTTCAAATGGATGGCTGCTGTGTGCTCAACCAAAATGGTCGGTTTGCATTTAGTTTATTGTGTTAGAAAACACAGCAACGTTACGCTTCATATTATTTTAGTCTTAGCAGAAGGGAAGGGGAAAAAACATTTAACTTCTATCAAAGTGCAAGACTGGAGTTTCCATTCTGGGGCTGAGAATTAGGCCGAGAGGACCCTGTTGTTTTTCTAGTGAGTAAAACATTAATATTGTTCATTGTTTCATTGAATAATATAATTTAATAACAATTAAGCAGCACAACCACAGCAATATATATCGTAGCAAATAGCGAGCTGCAAGAAAGAGTCCTGAAACCAATAAGTCAGCATTTTTGCAATTCTGGTTCCCTCGTCTGAAACTCAATCGGTTTTTAATTAATAAGTAGTAAAATAAAGTGAATAATACCCCACTCATACTAACAAACGGCTAAATGAGACAAGCAGGCGTCATCACGAGAACACTAATAATAATAATAATAAAGTTTATTAGTCAGCGCCTTGACACCCGTACAAAAAATTAATTAAACATAATTCAAAGCAACACAAGACATTTATTAGTCGTCGTAGTAAAAGTCAAACCAAGTTGAATCATTTAAGTCAACACTAGTCCGCCTGTAGCTTCGTGGTGGCGTGATGTGAAGTCATGTGACCGTGGTGTGGTTCATTTATAGCCTAGCATTCGATCTTTACTTCTGGCGATTCTGGCATTCACGCTTCAAAAACGTTAATTTTGTGAATATCATCCTGCCGTAAACTCTTGTTGTCTTTTTAGCGAGGGGACCGATGCGATGCTGACTTCCTGTTTGGCCTCCAAAAATGTTTATCATCCCTGCAGCCGTCTATTGTCTGCTTCAAGAAGAAGAAGAATGCCTTTATTGTGGATGTGCAACAAGATGTGCTGTGCATCTCCGAAAAAACAATGTCACACACTATGAATGATAGAAATATAAGAATATAGGAAGGAGGAGATGAGATATCTGCTGATGAAATGAGTGCATAGTATAGCTGCAAACAATGATGCTGACCCGACGGTGTGTGTTCTCCAGGGAAGATGTGGCGTCGGCGCTCGGTGGTCCAGGCCTCTCAGGGCGACGGCCGGCCCTGCCCGTCCCAGATGGAGCAGTGGAAGCCCTGCCCCGTCCGACCCTGCTACCGCTGGCAGTACAGCCCCTGGTCCGAGTGCCGGGTGGAGGTACGTCAATAAATCATAACATTATACCATAATCCAGCCGCATTAATATATTAACGATCACATCGACCTCCGTCAGCTACAAGAAATGCAGCTCTGAGGGTTCCCGAGCTCGGCCGGGATCAATACTCACACGAGTTTCAGCCAAAAGACAGAAATCTCAGCACCTGAGAAAAATAATGGAGTCTTTAGTATTGATGAACAACCTCATCAAATCTCCTGGCCACACAGTTATTTTGTGTGATGGACAGGGGAAAATCAATCTAATGCACTTTTAACGCTGATGCATTGCTATAAACCAACACCTTTGCCAAGAAATCTGGCAGCCCTTTTACACTTCATGTTGAATTGTGTGCCACCCGGTCGCATTATTAAAGCAGTCTGCTGCGACGCTCCCACGACATAAAACAAAACCCTGCAAGTATGGGGGTAGTTTAATGGGACTACAGAGAGACATGACACCTCTTTTAATTAATCCAAGTCACTTGTTTCTCTCAATTAACAGCAGCAAGTGTCTGACTATCATTTGAATACTTTTAATGTGAAGCAGCAGTCACAGCACAGCAGGACAGCAGTGGTTTCATCCAACCAAATCTTTTTTGTTGATGACCTGAATGAAATGATGTATATATATATATATATATATATATATATATATATATATATATATATATATATATATATATATATATATATATATGTACATATATATATATGTTACATATGAGGAATTTTCCCTATGATTTCAGAATGCGGACTGAATGCTGCTGTTTATTCAGAAGAATCAGTGTTCGTTAGTTAATTTGTGAAAAAGTGACCTCGGTTGTGTTTAGGTTTAATTAACACTGAATTTACTGAAAGGTCTCATGATTAAGCTCTTTTTTTAAAATCTGCATCTCATCCACGGTGATTGCTGTTGATTTGATAATAAAAATCAATACCTAATTGATTTTTTATCTTCATCATATGTCGGCGTTGACATGTCCATCACATTGCAGCTTTAAAGGTCTAAAAAGTAGCATTAATATTGATTTACTTCATATTTATATGCACTTTGTGAAAGGTATCTGATGTTAATAGCATGAATATTTAAAACTACATCGTTACTTATCCTCCACTCTGTTTATTGTAATTTGGACATAGAAAAATAAATGTTTTATTGTAAGTGATCACCTCCAGAATGTGCAACTGTAACTATAGCTAATCAGAATTAAACTGTCACCAAGTAGCTATAGGTCATGTCCCCTCTATCACCATGGCAACTCAACATCCTCTTCTTCTGTGATGCCCCGGTCCCGTCAGAACGTGGTCTGTGGACACGGCACCCGCTACAGGAACCTGTCCTGCTTCGTGTCGGACGGCTCCGGCGAGGACAGCGGCGGCGGCTTGGCGGAGGAGGAGCTGTGCGGCGGCCTGGAGCTCGCCGTCAACGGAGACAAGCAGATCAGCCTGAACGAGGCCTGCACCCTCCCCTGTCCAGGTAAGGAAACGCGCTGATCGTGATACAAAGGTTTGGATCTTCTTCATAACACACACAGACCACAGTTCCTATCAAATTAAAAATGATAAAGCATTTTGCAGTGATTCCTCGGTATCGTCGAGGTTACTTGTTACAAGTAGCATCAGCTGCTCATCTGTGTATCGGGTTTCTCAAAGTGATAAATAACGTAACGTTATACTCACCGTCATTACTGTCTGAACAGAACACAGTTTTACAACAGAGTACAACGTTTTTAAAAAGGCAACTCTTAACTAGCAGCAGCTTGCAGCTCTCAGGTTCAACCAGCAGTCACTTTACATAACACATCCAACGCTTGTCAGCAGATTTACATCCAGAACAGCCAATAAAGGTACTTTTGTCAGGCCGAGGACCCCCAAGGCCGACAGAGACCCGACAGACCCCCTATTACATATCATATATAACTGTGTTCCTTATTAAACCGGCCAATAATAATGTGTACTGCAGCCTATAGTTCCATGTATAACAGTACTTTATAATGATGGATGGATACGATGCTAAGACATTAAATTGATAATTTCATAATTTAATTCTATTTTGGGGATAGGTTCATTGAAGACTCTAAAATTGCCCGTAGATGTGAATGTGAGAGTGAATGGTTGTCTGTCTCTACATGTCGGCCCTGTGATAGACTGGCGTCCTGTCCAGGGTGTACCCGGCCTTCGCCCAATGACAGCTGGGATCGGCTCCAGCCCCCCCGCGACCCTGAATACAGGATAAAGTGTAGACGATGGATGGATGGATGGATGGATGGATTCTATTTTGGCATTTCTAGATCACAATTTCTCAACATAATATTAAACAAACAGGAAGATTTATATTAGCTTATTATAGGTTGTATTCATGTTAAGGTGGATTTTTGTGAATATTTAAATTTTTGGAAGGAGAAAGTCTTGTGATTTCGGGGACCCCCCTGCAGTAACTCTGCGGACTCCCGAGGGGTCCCGGACCCCCTGTTGACAATCTCTGATACAGAGAATGTCTAAAATGCAACTCAGTGAATTGTTGCCACGGCAACCGGAACCTATTGTGGTTTCAGATGTTTGGGCAGGAAGGCAGTGATGTCACCGATGATGTCACTGCCTTTGATCTAAAGCATTCCGTGACACATTCTAAAGTGTGCCTTTGATATCAAGCATTCCGTAAAAATAGAAGTGCCCTCTTCAGACAGTAATAGGTGGATTCATCTCAGTCCGACTACAACACGCCGACGATCATCTCTCCAACACAGATGATACTTGGTTCTCTATTTCTGTGATATCAGCAAAGACAAGACAGGTTTTTGAAGAAGCTATTCTTGGAAAACAGGCTTCATAGATCAGATGGATATCTCCAAGACACCGGCAGGTATGGCCAGCAGGTATGACATCCTGAAGGAGGAGCTAAATTCCACCATCACCCAGCTGAAGTCTCTGCAAAGCTCTATCTGCAAAGCTGAGAGAGAAGTGAAGGGCTTCACATGTTTGGGGACGAAACATAGCGAACTGATGGCAAAGCAGAAAGCTGCAAAGCAAGAATGCGATGCCCTCAAAAGGCAGTCGGCGGTGCTCGCTGACCAGGTCCAGAACTGGGTCAAAGTCGATGCAATATGCCAAGAAATGGAAGTATCAAACCGGGTCCTGGAACGTGAACGGAAAGGTCTGCAGCAGCTGCATGCCAAGCTGAAGGAAGAGCAGGAGAGTTTTGTTGACATGGAAGCAAAACACAGAGCCACCATCGAAAAGGGGGAGGACCTCAGGGGAGAGATTACATTACTGCAGCAGGCTATTGCAGACGACAAGGAACTTCTGAAAAAAAATGATGCAATACAAAAATCAGAAGAAGATGCAATCCGTCAAAATGCCAAACTACAGAAGGATTTAGAACGTCTCCATGGAGAGCTCGGCCGTTTAAAGAGGCTCAACGATGTGTACCTGGACACCGCTGAGCGCACGGAAGCTCTGCACAAAGACGACGAAGACCTGAAACAGAAAGTCCAGGATGTCAAAGAGAAGGTCTTATTCAGACAACACCAACAGGTAGTTCACGCTGAACTGCAAGCTGGAGAGAAATCCTTGAGGGCACAAAACAATGTCCTAGTAAAACGCTACTATGAAGCCACCAATACGCTCCTCAAAACAGAGGACTATGAGTACAGGAACAAGACGCTGAAGGAAGAGACGGACGCCATGAAACTGGAGAATGACAGAATCGCTGCAGATATCCAGAGTGTGAACCAACAACTCACGCTCCGGAACGATCTAAAGTCCAGTTACAAATCCATGGAGAAGGAGAGAAAGGTTCTCACAAAGGACAACAAGACTCTGAAGAAACGGCTGCAGGAGCTACAGAAAACATTCTCCAACCAACAAGCGATAGGGGCCAAACACCAAGCCATGAAATCGGAGAACGAGGCCCTTAGCCAAGAAAATGCCGCTCTGCAGTGTCAGGCTCTGCAGCTCAGCAACGTTCTCCAGGGGGAAAAAGTTCTGACCGCCGTCTACGACTCCCTGAGAAAGGAGACGAACGCCGCCAAGCAGGAGAACGAGAAGCTTTATATGGAGTTCCAGAAGATCTGCAAGATAGCCCACAAGGAAAAAGCTCTGTAGGCGAAGTGTGCGGAGATGAGGGCAAAGAAAGACGCCTACTGTAGAGAGCAGGCTGTCATCAGACAGCTGAACATCTCCAAGAGCTCACCTGTGAGACAGTGATGTCCTCCTTCTCCCTCCCCCATACACACACACACACACACACACACACTCTTTCCTATTTGGCCATTCCCACCTAAAACTTTAATTAACTAACATTCATCAGGTTTTACTCCGGGTGCTCAGGTTTTCCCTGAATCAATAAAAATGTACTAATTTGGCCATTCCCACCTAAAACTTTAATTAACTAACATTCATCAGGTTTTACTCCGGGTACTCCGGTTTTCCCTGAATCAATAAAAATGTACTAATTAGGCCATTCCCACCTAATTAACTAACATTCATCAGGTTTTACTCCGGGTGCTCCGGTTTTCCCTGAATCAATAAAAATGTACTATTTTGTTGAAACAACTATTCGACCAAATACTTTGTGAGTTACATCAACTTACCATGTTATGATAAATAAAAGCAATATTAATGATTTCTGCAAGATGTCTGTGTTTGAGGTGCTGCAGTCCACTTCTGATTGGTCAGACGCTATTATGTCAATATTTGTCAGATAGCTTAATATTCTCTGATTGGCTGACAGAAAACCACATGACTTTACAAGTATTTTTTTTTTGTCATAGTTTCTAACTAATCAATTTGTCGGTTAATCGTTAAATAACAGTGTAATACATGAGCGCAGTGGTCAAACGATCCCTCACAGGCCTCCCACCAGCAAACACTGTTAGCTGTTTCTGCTGAAGCGCCAGACGCACCGCTGTCAGGAATGAATATCTCTTTAACACAAACTATCTGGACAAACTGCTCTTTCAGTGAAACAGACGGAGAGGTGAATCCAGATGGAAAGCTTTCCATTCCATTTGTACAGTTTAGAAACACACAGGCAAAGTCATTAAAACACACAGAGAGATAACATAACACCAAAAAAACAAGGCTTGCAATCAATAATCTGTGTGGGCGAGATAACAACCCTAAGGGTTTCTACAAAAAACAAGATGGCAAGCTGAGCGACAGCCTCACCGAATAACAATCTGCTGTGATGCAAACGACAATGAAGTGTAGATTTTATGCATTTATTCGTCTCACGTCTGAACGGAGACGCTGATTGAGAGGAGAAACAGATTGAAGGAGTGTTTTCAACGTCAATTAAAGGCGTGACTCGCGAGCTGCAGCTCCGTACTCACTGTAAGGAAGTTAATGTGGCACATGTCATGAAGAGAGACTCAAAGTTATCAACGTGTCACATTGTTGACGAAGCCCCGCCCCCTTCGTCACTGTTTCTCAACTCAGCTTTATTGTCAATTTCTTCACTTGTACAGCAAACAAAGAAATCGAGAAGACGTTTCTCACTATCCCACGGTGAAAAGAGAACAACGTGCACAACAGATTAAGACATTTACTAATACTAAAAATAAACAATAGAATATAATATAAAACTAAAACAATACTATGTATATGTAAGAAGTAGCAGCAATAGTTTCTGTATAAGTGGTTGTAGTGCAAAAGACAGTCAGTTGGACGAGCTGTGCTTGTTGTTCTTGGAAACCCACAATTATGGATTTGAAACAGAATTTAATTCCATGAGGTGAAAACATTGAATATGTTGATATTTTGATATTTGACATTGATATTTTGGAATATCTTATTTCAATTACTTTTGGGCTCTACAACGCTCTGAAGTTATTGGAAATGTCTGAATCACACGAGTCAGAAACAATCCTACAACTGGAATCTAATCTGATAAATAATATAAATATTAATAATATTTGTGTAGTCTAATCTTTATCTGCAACTGGGCAGAAATTCTGGGTTGAGCCAGAATGAATAGAGGTGCAAAAAAAAGAAGAAAAAAAGCTGTTAATTTAAATCCAATAAAGCTTTGAAGTTCAAAATATTTGGTGCAACCCAATTTAATTTTAATTTTCAAACCGTGGATCTCTGCTTGATGGACAAACGCAGGCTTCTCGTTTCAGACCGTCGATTTTGCAGAATTATTGACAACTTCCATGACTTGGTAATTAACCATGAGCTGGCTGAGAAGAAGCAACATTACAGTATAGAGGAGGTTATCTGTTACTGTGACGAAGGACGACCTCTGCAGAATAAGACAAGCACACACAGCGCAGATATATAAAGTGTTTGTTTGTGCATGTAAAGTACCACTAACTAAACCCAACATTTCTTGCTCAATTATTATGTGATAAACATAATAATTACAACAAGAAAAATGTAAAATCACACTTACTTCTGACATAACCCCGTTTAGTCACTCATGTTTTCATTTGAAACGTTAAACGGAGGAGAGGCTTTGAGGACGAGGACTAATCGAGGTGTTTGGCAGATAACCTTGGCCCAGGTTGCTGCGGTGATAACTTCAAAAATCCAATTAGGAACCGCTGACATCACCCTGAGCTCGTCTAGGACACACTCCCACACGTTAGATGATACTACAGTGTTTGGTTTGGAAAGGCGATTAAAAGAGACACCAGCCTCGAAACACCTTAAATACCAAATATAGCCCTTCATAGTCCTGTTCTCTTCAACATGTGTGTGTATGTGTAGATACGTACATATGCATACATACATTTCTGAAAGAAAAATGACTTTTGATGATGAACAGATGATGAAAATAGTTGGTGATTATATTTCTGTGGATCTGTTAGTGGAATTAGTTTTCCTTTCATTTGTGGTCCTTCTGTAAAAAGCTGTCTCCAAACATCATGTTGGTTGTTTAGAGGACAATAACATCTCATTTAATGTGATGAACAAGTGACATAATAAGTAGACTGAATACTGAGGATTGGATTGATACAAATATGGAGTTTACCACAGCTGGAAGGTGCTGGAAAAGCATGGAAATGCACCTGGAAATGATTGAAAAGTGCTTGAATTTGACTTGGAAAAGGTGTAGGAACCCTGATATATATATACATATATATATATATGTATATATATATATATATATATATATATATACATATATATATATATATATATATATACAGACACACACACACACACCCACACACACACACATTATAAAGACTTGGCTGTTAAGCAGGCTGAAAACCTGAAACCAGCCGTGTGCCGTGTGGTTGCTGCCTCCACCCACAGCTTGTTAGTGTTGCCATGTGGACACATTTTCAGCATGGGTGGCCCCAGCGGGTACCAGACCCCCAAACCTGGCGGGGTTCGTGCACCAGCGACCTTTCACAGGATGACACTTTTATTTCGGTGAGTGATCGGGTCCCGGCCCCGTCTTTATGCTGTTGTCAGGCCGAGGATCCCCGAGGCCGACAGAGACCCGGTGGAGGGACCCCCTATTACATATCATATATAACTGTGTTCCTTATTAAACCGGCCAATAAATATGTGTTCTACAGCCTATACTTCCATGTATAGCAGTACTTTATAATGATGGATGGATACGATGCTAAGACATTAAATTAATAATTGTTCACAGTTTCATATTTTAATTCTATTTTGGGGATAGGTTGATTGATGACTCTAAATGTCCCGTAGATGTGAATGTGAGAGTGAATGGTTGTCTGTCTCTACATGTCGGCCCTGTGATAGACTGGCGTCCTGTCCAGGTGAACCCTGCCTTCACCCAATGACAGCTGGGATCGGCTCCAGCCCCCCCGCGACCCTGAATACAGGATAAAGTGTAGACGATGGATGGATGGATGGATGGAATTCTATTTTGGCATTTCTATATCACAATTTCTCAAGATAATATTAAACAAACAGGAAGATTTATATTAGCTTATTATAGGTTGTATTCATGTTAAGGTGGATTTTTATTAATATTTAAATTTTTGGAAGGAGAAAGTTTTGTGATTTCGGGGACCCCCCTGCAGTAACTCTGCAGACTCCCAAAGGGTCCCGGACCCCCTGTTGACAATCTCTGATAAAGAGACTGTCTAAAAATGCAACTCAGTGAATTGTTGCCACGGCAACCGGAACCTATTATGGTTTCTGATGTTTGGGCAGGAAGGCAGTGATGTCACCGATGATGTCACTGCCTTTGATCTAAAGCATTCCGTGACACATCATAAAGTGTGCCTTTGATATCAAGCATTCCGTGACCCTATAAATAGAAGTGCCCTCTTCAGACAGTAATAGGTGGATTCATCTCAGTCCGACTACAACACGCCGACGATCATCTCTCCAACACGCCGACGATCATCTCTCCAACACAGACGATACTTGGTTCTCTATTTCTGTGATATCAGCAAAGACAAGACAGGTTTTTGAAGAAGCTATTCTTGGAAAACAGGCTTCATAGATCAGATGGATATCTCCAAGACACCGGCAGGTATGGCCAGCAGGTATGACATCCTGAAGGAGGAGCTAAATTCCACCATCACCCAGCTGAAGTCTCTGCAAAGCTCTGTCTGCAAAGCTGAGAGAGAAGTGAAGGGCTTCACATGTTTGGGGACGAAGCATAGCGAACTGCTGGCAAAGCAGAAAGCTGCAAAGCAAGAATGCGATGCCCTCAAAAGGCAGTCGGCGGTGCTCGCTGACCAGGTCCAGAATTGGTGCAAAGTCGATGCAATATGCCAAGAAATGGAAGTATCAAACCGGGTCCTGGAACGTGAACGGAAAGGTCTGCAGCAGCTGCATGCCAAGCTGAAGGAAGAGCGGGAGAGTTTCGCTGAAATGGAAGCAAAACACAGAGCCACCATCGAAAAGGGGGAGGACCTCAGGGGAGAGATTACATTACTGCAGCAGGCTATTGTACACGAGAAGGAACTTCTGACAAAAAATGATGCAATACAAAAATCAGAAGAAGTTGCAAAAATTCAAAATGCCAAACTGCAGAAGGATTTACGATGGCTCAATGGAGAGCTCTGCCGTTTAAAGAGGCTCAACGATGTGTACCTGGACACCGCTGAGCGCACGGAAGCTCTGCACAAAGAAAACGAAAACCTGAAACAGAAAGTCCAGGTTGTCAAAGAGCAGGTCTTATTCAGACAACACCAACAGGTAGTTCACGCTGAAATGCAAGCTGAAGAGAAATCCTTGAAGGCACAAAACAATGTCCTAGTAAAACGCTACTATGAAGCCACCAAAACGCTCCTCAAAACAGAGGACTATGAGTACAGGAACAAGAAGGTGAAGGAAGAGACGGACGCCATGAAACTGGAGAATGACAGAATCGCTGCAGATATCCAGAGTGCGAACCAACAACTCACGCTCCGGAACGATCTACAGTCCAGTTACAAATCCATGGAGAAGGAGAAAAAGGTTCTTACAAAGGACAACAACACTCTGAAGAAACAGCTGCAGGAGCTACAGAAAACATTATCCAACCAACAAGCCATGGAGGCCAAACACCAAGCCATGAAATCGGAGAACGAGGCCCTCAGCCAAGAAAATGCCGCTCTGCAGCGTCAGGCTCTGGAGGTCGGCAACGTTCTCCAGGGGGAAAAAGTTCTGACCGCCATCTACGACTCCCTGAGAAAGGAGACGAACGCCGCCAAGAAGGAGAACGAGAAGCTTTGTAAGGAAGTCCAGGAGCTCTCCAAGATAGCTCACAATGAAAAAGCTCTGGAGGCGAAGTGTGCGGAGATGAGGGTGAAGAAAGACGCCAGCGGCAGAGAGCAGGCCGTCCTCAGACAAATGATCAACTCCAAGAGCTCACCTGTGACACAGTGATGTCCTCCTCCTTCTCCTCCTTCTCCCCCCCCCCCCCCCCCCCCACACACACACACACACACACACACACACACACACACTATTTCCTATTTGGCCATTCCCACCTAAAACTTTAATTAACTAACATTCATCAGGTTTTACTCCGGGTACTCCGGTTTCCCCTGAATCAATAAAAATGTACTAATTAGGCCATTCCCACCTAATTAACTAACATTCATCAGGTTTTACTCCGGGTGCTCTGGTTTTCCCTGAATCAATAAAAATGTACTATTTTGTTGAAACAACTATTCGACCAAATACTTTGTGAGTTACATCAACTTACCATGTTATGATAAAAAAAAAAAGCAATATTAATGATTTCTGCAAGATGTCTGTGTTTGAGGTGCTGCAGTCCACTTCTGATTGGTCAGACGCTATTATGTCAATATTTGTCAGATAGCTTAATATTCTCTGATTGGCTGACAGAAAACCACATGACTTTACAAGCATTTTTTTTTGTCATAGTTTCTAACTAATCAATTTGTCGGTTAATCGTTAAATAACAGTGTAATACATGAGCGCAGTGGTCAAACGATCCCTCACAGGCCTCCCACCAGCAAACACTGTTAGCTGTTTCTGCTGAAGCACCAGACGCACCGCTGTCAGGAATGAATATCTCATTAACACAAACTATCTGGACAAACTGCTCTTTCAGTGAAACAGACGGAAAATGAAAAATTGACTTTTGATGATGAACAGATGATGAAAATAGTTGGTGATTATATTTCTGTGGATCTGTTAGTGGAATTAGTTTTCCTTTCATTTGTGGTCCTTCTGTAAAAAGCTGTCTCCAAACATCATGTTGGTTGTTTAGAGGACAATAACATCTCATTTAATGTGATGAACAAGTGACATAATAAGTAGACTGAATACTGAGGATTGTATTGATACAAATATGGAGTTTACCACAGCTGGAAGGTGCTGGAAAAGCATGGAAATGCACCTGGAAATGATTGAAAAGTGCTTGAATTTGACTTGGAAGAGGTGTAGGAACCCTGATATATATGTATATATATATATATATATATGTGTGTGTGTGTGTATATATATATATATATACATACACACACACACACACACACACGCACACACATTATAAAGACTTGGCTGTTAAGCAGGCTGAAAACCTGAAACCAGCCGTGTGCCGTGTGGTTGCTGCCTCCACCCACAGCTTGTTAGTGTTGCCATGTGGACACATTTTCAGCATGGGTGGCCCCAGCGGGTACCAGACCCCCAAACCTGGCGGGGTTCGTGCACCAGCGACCTTTCACAGGATGACACTTTTATTTCGGTGAGTGATCGGGTCCCGGCCCCGTCTTTATGCTGAGCTGGACATCTGTTACATGTTTGATTTGATTACTGGGAGTGATTTATTACGACTGATGTAAAACCAGCCTTTTACATGTTTACATGTTGTGATGTACTTTACATTTCAACAGCACCATCTCCATCAGTAGGAACACAAGTCGTCCTTTACGACATGTTTTAACATAAATACAGTTTCCCTTACTTTGTTACCGCCGTGAAAATCAACATTTCTTGCAGGTTTCTTTAAAATCAAATAGCTTCCAGCGACTCAGATCTGTCCTTTCCTTTCATGGAAGGCTTTTAGTGTGAAATACCTGCAGCACGTGTTCATGGCAAAGTAGAAAGTATTGGAATTAAGAAGGGAACGAGCTCCGTTTGTTTGTGGACTCTGATTCTCTATGTGTAATGATGGAATTAATGCTGTGTGAGCTAATACGATGCAGATTAATATGAATTAATAACATCATTTACCCAGAGTTTGTTAGCAACTAGCACATAACTGGAAACAATCTTTCTCTCAAGTGATTAGTTAGTGTCTGTTTGCTTTGTATTTATTTGCATCTTCAGCTGGTTCAGCGTTTTGTTTTTTTAAACTTACTATACAAATAAACGTTGTCTTTGCCTTCAACGGCTTCGTTCGACGACCGAACGCGTCACACGGCTCCTTCAAATGCAGCCGATGAATATGGATCCACCTGACGCATCCTTCACTGCACAACGTATCCCGAGATTCATTGCGGTGGCAATTAGATTTCAATCAACATGGATCAGCAGCGAGAGATGCAGGAGAGAATAAACTCTCTCATCCTGAAATATATCATGCAGCGTCTCCTCCGTCAGAATATGAAATTAAAAGAATCAAATATGATCTTGAAGTTGGGACACGACTTCTGAGACGGGAAGCAATCAGAATTTCTACGCTCAGATTTTGCAGAAAATAAATCAGTTTATCTCAAAAGTATTTCCAGATTTAACAATAAATTAGAAATATATGGGGGGGGAAATGAGTGATTATTAAGCAAAAGCAGCGGTAACTTTTGTGTCTGCAGAAGTTTTTACTCAATATGAAATATGATTGAATATAAGGCACAGTAGCCTTTTGACCCCACTTTGATTGACAGGTGATTTCTCAGCTCTGCAGAATATAAACGTGGCACCGGGGACGTCGACCCCCAACCCTCGGTGAAAAGACAGAGAGGAGCTCACAGGTGGGATTATCACTTCAAAGGTCGGATCTGATGACTTCTCCTCGGGTGTTTTGACGGAGGCTTGTCAGCTGCCGGCTTTTATGTGGCTTTGCAGTGTAGAGCAGACAGACAGACAGGCAGGCAGACAGACAGACTGTCCATCAGGTCGGCTCCTCCCAGAGCTCTTCATATTCCCAACGTGCACCGTTGACATCGTGCTGCATGCACACAAGAGAACAGCCGGATCCTCATTGTGTGAATAAAGAGGGCGAATCTGCAACATTTCAATAAGAAAGGATGGAAAACTAAATGCCCAATTTGTGATTCAGCCCGATAAAAAGGGTGTGTATTCACACTGAGCAGCTTAAATATAAATCCCTTATTTTCCGTGTCAGCAGGTCCCTGAAGGGAGAATTATTGTTACGCGTTCTGCCAAAAGACAAAATACAAACGTGGAGTTCATTTCCAACGTGCTGAGTGTCTATTTTCGGTTCATCATTGATTGTTCATCGTTCAGTCTCTGAAGTATAGAGGAGGGGGAAACTGTTCTCCTTTATACTTCACCCGGGTCTTGAATTCATTTTTATACGTTAAGAGTGTGTGGCGTGTGTTTCCACAGGCAGAGCTCTCATTTTGGAGAGCGCGAGAAAAAAAAAACTCATCAGATGTCTGCTGGTCCCTGAGATGGAAAACACTGAGAAATGCTGCCCTAGATAAGCAGTCGGTCCGGCCCCTTCTGCTAAACTGCAGGAGCGCTGGAGTATCAAACAGCAATCAGAAGCACGGAGCGTTTTCTGTGCAGGGACGTACTGTAGTCTGGTTTGTGGTGGACCCGGGGGCAGGGTGCATCCGCACACACACACACACACACACTTTGACGCCACCCGTGACCCGTGTTCTGTTCCCGTTTGATGAGCTGCACACTTCAGTTGTGATCAAAACCCCCGACCCCGCCATCCGTCTCGTTCGCTCACCTTCCTCCTCCCGACACGCTTCAAAGCCTCTCAGCCGTCAGGATCCCAAACGTTCACACTCCGTATCTCCGCCACGTACCTCGACACCCCACCCAGATTAAACCGCTCTCATCCATAGATGAATAGTAAAATATTGCTTTAGCGCTGCCAAAAGTCGGAGATCTGATTTCCTCCAGGACACCCACACCAACGCTGCAATGCAGATATTTTTTTATGCGTCGCTTTGAACAGCTTTTTGAAAGTCATATAAAAGTTGCACAGAAACAGGAAGACACGACGAGAGACGGGGAGGGAAATAAGCAAACAGCTCTTTACAACATAAAGGTGAAGTGGAGTCATTCTCCTGGTCCGGCTATGTGTGAATATTAGTTGCATTTGAGTGCATGATAGTGCACGTGAGTCCAGGTTAGTCTTCAGGTTTTAACGGCGTGCTGCTAGCCGCCGGCTCAGCCGCGCCGTTTAAAGTTATACTGAAAACAATGGCTTCATTTCAAAGTTTTCTCCTCTCATTTTGTTTAATTTGAATTCTGACACATTTTATAATTGATAATGCAACTAAAAGAACGTGTTTTATTCTGAAGATAATACTTTGAGAGACTGAACAGACATCTGATCTATTAAACCTGGATGTGGATTCTGAGATATTGCTGCAGCTCCTCCGGCTGGTTGTTAATAATTGGGACTCTGATGGTAAAAAAAAAAAAAAAGGGGTCATATTTTAGTGTCTGAAGGCCGCCGAGCCTGAAGCTGCACTCTGGTTTATAGGAAATTAAAAGATTTGTGATATGTCTATAAGTCACACTGAGCAATTCTTTACTGGCCTTTTCAAAATGTCCCACACTGAAGAAACCCCAGTGAAGAGAAGGTGATGTTTTATATTTGTTTATTTTACATAACAACCCGCCTGACTGTGATGTAAACTCTATCCTGCAGGTGAATGCTACCTGATGGAGTGGTCAGACTGGAGCTCCTGTGTCAGCATCTGCGTTAAGGGCGCCGGCGTGGACTTCGGCTCGGTTCAGGTCCGCTCACGAGCCGTGTTGGCCCAGGAGCCTGAGAACCTGCTGCTCTGTCCGGACCAGGATTGGGAGTCTCAGCCCTGCACAGGTGAGAAAAACCCTTAGTAAGCTTATTTCAGTGCCTGCCAATTAGCTTTGGTTCATAAATTCCTTTTACCGAACCCGAATAGTCTTAACACACATAATCGAGAGGTGAAGTCGGTCTGAAGGGAAGCGAGATGGAGGTCTCATTCGGGGTCGTACCTGCAGGCTAGTTGCTCTTCCATCGTCCCAGTCGGCATGTTGGGACTGCCAAAGAAAACTGGAACACCGGCAGAACCCCAGCGAGAGGACGTGGAGAGTCTGGAATCAGATGAAGGCTTCTCTTCCTGCCAGGTGACGGTGCTAACCACGGAGCTAACCACGGAGCTAACTACGTCTCTCCCATAATACTGAGCTAGACAACTTTTTCTAGTCATAATAATGGAAATTGACCATTATCAACTTATTGTGTGTCTTTATTGTGATGGTATCCACCATCGTCCCACCCCTCGGTGCTATAAAGGAAAGACTGTCGCTCCGGATGTTGAAATCTTTCTCATCTTGCTCGCAGGTTTGTCTTGTTTTCTCAGCTTCTAAGGAAATGAAAGAACAACTACAGATTTGGCACCTCAAAGATGTTTTCCATCCCGGCTAGAACGCCGTAATTCAGTCGGAGCCATCTGCTTAACGATGCCCGGCCCTTTGTTTTTGCCTCCGTACACTCGGGCCCCAGATGGGATTCCTTGAGTCAGATCTCCAAACGGGTGGAAACCCCCACGTTCATTTACCGCTGTGATCTCTGCCGTTCCCCGGGGGGCCTTAATCACCCATTAGGTGCAGCCTGGACGGTGAGTCACCGCCACCGAAGCTCAGCACGCACCGCCACCGGCTCATTTTATAGAGCATCCTCCTCCTCCTCCTCCTCCCTCGCTGGCGACTGTACAGCCCCACAGCAGCCCTCGCTAGCCTGACCTGGTTTCTCAGCATCACTCAAGGCCGGGGGGGCGGGAGAAGAGAGAGTGGAGAGTGACGGAGAAAAGGAGGCTAAAGAGGACGGAGATCAAATAGTTACATTAAAAATTCATTTGGCGAGGGCGCCCCAGTAGCCAAATGGCCCAAACCACCTAAGCGGTTTGATTCCCGGGCGGGGGATCTTTGGTACGATACCAACCTCTCCCCCAGCGTCTGGAGTCCGTATCAGGACTTAGAACCTGTGGTTTAAAGGACCGATGTGTGTCCGTATCAGTGAACCAGACGAGGGCTTAATGGTTATGAGCATGATATATATTATGAAGGTTAAGGTGTGTTTAGTTGGTATTCGGCATGTGACGATGTGAAAACTAAGTATGATTCACAATATTATCCTGATAATCAGCAAAATGTGCTTAAAACTCTTTTCAAAAATTACTTAAACATCCAGGAATCACTAAACATTTATTAAGGAAACAAATATTTCACTGATTTATTTTAAGAGAAAATCTTTTTTTGTAAAAACAAATCATCTTTAATAAGGTGATCATGAATCATAAGTAGAAATACGAGATAAATACTATTTAAAATGTGTGTTTGTGTCCTGTATCCTTTAAATCAGACTCTTATCAGTCTCTTCTCCACCACGATAGTGAGCCAGACCACTTCTTTATGTAACTGGATGTCTCCCATCCCGATCGTGGACATCTCCTCTCTTACAGAGGCTTTCAGCTGTAGAAACATGTTTTTTTTTTTGTTAATACGACTCCTGACAGTATTTCCACTCTTCCTCTGAGAAACGTTCCAATCCCTTCAAATCTCCAATAGGCTCGTATGAAAAAAAATAAGGTGGTGGGAAGTGCTGGCTGTGAGTGATTCAATGATAACTTAAGGCGCCTCAGAATGGGCCTCGGCTGTACCAAAGCAAGAAAGGGGGGGGGGGGATGTGAGGAAGATGACGGTGCTGAGGAAGCTGCAGACGGAGCTCAGACATCCACTCGGTTCCCCCGACCTCTCTCTCTTTTTCAAGGTCAAATTGTTCATTCGACGCCAGCCGAGTGGTCCGGACCGCTGATTGGCTAACAGCCCTCCGTAGGGAAATACGGTCATTTACTGCACTGATGGAGATATTGATACAGTCATAATAGCATTGATAGAAAGTCATTAAGCGAAAGCTCTTAGTGAAGATTAAAACTGAACTGGACCCTTGCGTTAAGACACATTGATAGTGATATTATATGACAGCGGCCCCATTATACAACCATAACTTAGCAGCTGCTTTATTAATCCGTCACTCCCGTGATGGATGGTCCTCGCTGCAGACGGCCACTGTTCTCCGCTGATTGTTTGTGTTTGGCTCTCAGGGGGCGAGTGTTACGACTACAAGTGGTTCAGCAGCGGCCGGACCAACTCCACCCGCCCGGCCGTGTGGTGTCAGCGCTCCGACGGAGTCAACGTCACCGGTGAGGCTCGCTCCCAGGCCGGCGTGATCACGTGATCACGCTCATGGAGGCCCGAGGTCAGCTGACTTGTTAATTAAAATCCTACGAGGAGGAGAAAAACACTTATTTTCGCTGTATGCCGTGTCTCTCAATCGGCGGGTGTCACAGAGTACATCTGCTGCATCTCCGGATAATTAACAGGAAATGAAAGCAAAACATACAAAATTAGGTTTAAATCGACTCTAATGTTTTCCTTTAATTAGGTCTGAATTACTGGATGGTTTTACCTCCTTGGGTGACACTAACGAGGACGTGTGTTGATGATTCTCTTAAAGTCAAGCTGAAACCAGAGTGTCTATTATCTGTGGTGACGTTCCTCTGAGTAAATCAGGAGGAACATGACGTAGATGGATGATGTTATGAGATTATTGGTTGAAAGCTGACGTCATATTTAGTTTCAGGAAGAAAACAACATTGGATTTTGAGTTAAAATACCCTTTTTTTTAATTGTTCAGCATTTATTGTTAAAGCATGATGTGACCTTAAAAAGTTAAAAAGGCATTTTTCATTTCAGCAGTGAAACAATGGCCATCATAGCTTTCTAAAGGCCAAGTGGACGTATTCAAATAGCTTTGTTTTGTCTGAGCAGCAACACAAAAACCCAAATCATTTAGTTTAATTACAAAAGACCAAAGGCGCTAAGAAATGTTCACACTTGAGAGGCTGGAACCAAAGATTCCAGTCTTTTGGTTCTTAAAAAAGAAATCCAAATGGCTGCCGATGAAATTGTTTTCTCTTCTAATCAGCATTCAAATAAAACGGAGATCAGACAACCAAACTTTGTGCTTTGACCTTGTGTGTTTAAAAGAGTGGAATGATTTGGGAAACGTTGCTCGACACTCGAATTATCTGCAGTTTGGATGAACTTATCTGAAAAGCGAGAGTCTACGTGAGTAGGTGGTTTACTGGAGGAGGTCAGATGTGAGTGTAAAAGATGAATTCTCTTTTCTCCTGCAGGAGGCTGTCCTCCTCTGAACCCTCCGACAGACAACAGCTCCTGTGAGCCTCCCTGTCTCATGCCAAAGTCCTTCTGCACGGAGGTGAGCAGCTCTTTGTGGTAAATAAATGGAATTTAAATAGAAACAGGATCAAAAACCACAATGCGGACGTAAAGCTGAAGGTGAGCTCCTCTGGAAGGACGGACGGACGGCCGTCTCTCTGCTTTCTGGGACAAACTGCTGCCACAATTGAATTTGAATGCAGCAGGGAATGAAATGATGGCAGAACGAGGACGTGAAACCTATTTTTGTGCCGTGGCATCGGAATCATGTTCAGCAGATAAAGCAGCTGGTCGATCTCATCCATCCATGCTTTTAGATCAGTCTGAAGCAGCGAAGGTATCAGCTGTGTTGGTTGATAGAGACGTCAGAGTCCTCTGATCAGAGTTTAGGACCTGTGATGTCACCGGTTCAATCCCCGGACCAGCATGATAGATGCCAATTTATTAGGTTCACCTATACATAACAGTCCTGCAACAAATCTGACCTTAGTGAAGGTTAGAGCCTCATATTTTTTATATCAGGCTAACTGACGGATTAGTCCGGCTCACTAACATGCTCTTTTCTGTGGAAGCTCATGTTTTTATATAAAACTAAACAGTAACAAGTACAAACATGCAGCACCTCGCCCAGAAACACCACATAGCCATCACCCTCTCCAAGTGCTGAACCTGCAGCTCAAACCTAACGTGATTGCGCGCTGCCCCCTGCAGGCCGGTATGTGCATGTGCGACGAGGGCTTCACAGAGGTGCTGTCGCCCACGGGGCAGCTGGACCAGTGCACCCCCATCCCCATCCTGGAGATCCCCACGGCGGGGGA
Organism: Eutrigla gurnardus; assembly: GCF_963514095.1. Lineage (NCBI taxonomy): Eukaryota > Metazoa > Chordata > Actinopteri > Perciformes > Triglidae > Eutrigla > Eutrigla gurnardus. Next base: position 21,806,246 of record NC_139937.1, on the reverse strand, counting down.
CAAGAAGGGGGACGTGAAGACCAGCCGTGCCATCAACCCCACCATGCCCACCACCATCCAGCCCGGACGCACCGGGCGGACCTGGTACCTGCAGCCCTACGGACCAGGTCAGACCACGTCACACAGTCCAGGCCTACAGAGGCATTTTCTTCACAGTGCTCCCAGTCGTAAATAAATGTGTTTTGTTGCTGTCAAGTGAACCTTTAATCTCCCGACTGTCATGTTTGGGGAACTAACGCTGCCTTAACGTTCTCTTAGAGGTTTCTATCCTCCAGCTGCCAAGTCCTCTTTACAAAAACCCGCCCCAGAAATGAGTCAGGAATGTGGAGGAAGTCAGACGGACGCAGACAGGGCTGGATTATATGTTGGCAACTGTTACGTCGACATTGAAATTAATCTTCTACAAACCAGGGAGTGAAGAAATAAAACAAATCCGCCTAATGATGACAGTAAACGAGCCTGTATTAGAGTATAAATGTGGGATTACCTGCACACAAACACTGTCGCTGCCAAGACGAGGTTCGGTAAATAATGACACATCGTTTCTAACGCTCGCCATAATGACCTGAAGGACTCTTTGAAGTGAGGAATATTTCTCTCCATGTGAAGGAAAAGGTTGTGAGAGAATCGGGCGTTTCCTGACCCTGCGGAGCTCCGTGTAATCCTCGAGGTCACGTTACGACATTTAACACGACAACGATAGAATCCACACTCTACTTTCAGTTTGTGTTGGGCAGACTAATTAACATCCGACGCATTAAAGGCCAACGACGCGGCACATTTGTTTCCAGTCGGCTCTGATTGCTGCGTGGAGCTTCGCTGCTCTGAACGGCTGCATTAACGTTGGAGAAGTGCGTCTGCGTCCCGACTGATGCTGCTCGACGGCAAACGGGAACATTTGGGATTCAGGAGAGCAGAACAGATCGAGTTAACGTCAACGCGTCGCCACGGACGGTCAGCCCGTATCTTCATCTTCCAAATGTTCTCCTTTACTTCATTACTCTCCGTTCAGATCATGAATCAGGAACCAAAAACACACAGGTTTCTACTGTGCTTTAAGTATAGGTTCAGTGGAAGAGTAGAAGTACTCCTGCATTAGAATGTACTTTAAGTAACAAGATGAAGTACTCTAAGACTGATATACATTATATTATTGGGTTCTAATCGTTGATGCATTAATGTGTACGCTTCACGCTTCTGTACCTCAAAATTATACTTCTATGCAGTTCTTGAATAGAGTGCTGCGTCACATACCGCCTTAAACAAATGAATGGGGTTTTGGGGGAAAATATTCACTTTTTCAGATTCTTATTTTCTAAGATTTTGAATCGATTCACAAACAATCTTTAATTTTTCTGATTAGAATTTTATTTTATTTTTTTCTACAAAACTACATTCTTAGAAAAAGTCTTTGCAAGTTTAGCCTGAATCAGTGTTTTGTCTTTGTGTGTTTACAGTTTTACAATCAGTGTCACACCGACTAAGATTACAAACATTCCCTTTCCCTCTAAAAGCTCATCGTTATTATTTCATCGGTTCCTGATTCATAAAAGTCAATAACTCTAAATCAGAGACGGTTTTCCTGAAGAAGCAGAGCGACCATGTTTTTTCTGAAGATCTCACAGGATGAATTGTTGCAGCTTGTAATGAGTTGCACACAGACAGCAGACTGATGAGCCTCCTCCTCCACAGATGGGAAGCTGAAGATGTGGGTGTATGGTGTAGCAGCCGGAGCCTTTGTGCTCCTCATATTCATAGTGTCTATGATATACCTAGCTTGGTGAGTGGACCACTTTAATTCCCCCTTACTCATCATTCCTCCATGAAAACCACAACCATTTCCCGGCTTTGAGTTAAAGCTCCGTCCCTGCCGCCTCCCTCACATCACCCATTTTTGTTTGTCTTTTTTTGTTTTGTTTTATTCCTTCACGCCACGCTGGTGTGTGCGAGCAGCAGCTCCTGTGCCGAGCTGCATCGCTCTCTTAAGGCCCACGAGTCTGACCCCGACGGGACGGCGGTCTGGATGGGCCAGAACTCACATGAGATGGTTTACACCTGTCCAGACTGCCAGGAGCTGGCTCAGAGCAGCAGCTGATCAGGATGTGGAGGGTCGGCCCCGCCCCCCCCTCCCCCCTCGACACAGTATAAGTACCTGCAGTCGTTGACCTTTCCGCTGTGACCTCTCTAAAGGGTCACATGTCCTGCCTGACTTGCTGAGTGAAGGTGCCGGTGCAGGTGAGGACAAACCCTCCAGGAATGTTCTTTTTAGTGCGTCTAGATGTTTAGAGCCCACGTAGACGTGATTGTTTTACCTGCTTTTAGACGTGACGTGTTTGATTCGCTCAAATCACGGATCCCGACACAAACTAATGCATTGTGCCGTTTCAGTCCCATTAATACTATAAACATATTTACATTTGGTTAATAAAGCTCTAATATAGCTCTAATATAGATCTGTTGAAATTCGACTCATGATTGAAGACAACTGCAGGATCAAATTTAAATCTAGACGGTCCTCTCTCCAGCATGATGTCATGCTGCCCTCTTGTGGCCATAAGAGGAAGTTGTGCATCATTTTTTCCACTTTGTTTCCCTCCCATTTCATTTCCTGCCAAATCAAGAGCTCTTCATCCTTTTTGTTTACACATTAAGCACGTTGATGTTGTTTCTCTGTGTTTTCAGCCAGGAACCTGTGTATGAAATTGGACTTAATGGACCTGTTTTTATATTTTCTTTAATTATTGGTAGATTATCAGCAACTATTTCTTTAACCGTTGGGTGATTTTTCGAGGGGAAAAACAAAAAGAATGAGGATTTTCTTTTAAACCAGCGTGTTTTGGATGTCACTTCCAGCTCTCGGAAATTTTGTTTTTTCTCAAATAGTTGGCAGATGAATTGCTTGTAAAAACAATCTTAAGTTGCAGCCAAAGTAGTCCAGTCAGTGTTTGTGAACATGAAGAACTTTGCCAAAAACCACAGAGAAAAGTGCCGTGATGATTTCTGAGGCTGAATGTCTGAATGTTTGCCGACATGTCGTGTTTACTCCGTCGTCAGTTTGTCAGCTCTTCATCAACTTCAGAGGAAAATCCCCCCCGGGTGCTTTTCTGATCTCCAACTTATCACAATATTCTTCTTTCTGTTGTTGAAGCATCTCAATACTCCAGAGATCATTACGTCACACGTCTCTGCAGAAAGTTTGGAGGAAAGTTGTTTCATGTTTAGAAGTATTAATTGGTCGGTCCTGCTCTGACGAGAGGCGCAAACTTTGGAAACAACATTGGAATACTTTATATTACATACATATACATACATATAGCATACTATACTTTTTTGACATATTTTCACTTTTTACATGATTTTTTTCCCGACATACTAAATTACGACTTTTTTCATGACTTTTTTTCAACGTGCTAAATTATGACTTTTTTCGTGACTTTTTATCGACATTCTAAATTACGACTAATTTCATGACCTTTTTCGACCTTTTCCTTTTTTACAAAAGTATGACTTTTCATTATTTTTTCCAACACACAATTTGACTTTTTTCATCACTTTTTTGACATACTGTACTTTTTCATGACTTTTTTCAACATACTAAATTACATTTTTTGTGACTTTTTTTGACATACAATAATTTCACTTTTTCAACATACTATACTTTTTTTCCTTACTTTTTTCGACACACAATTTGACTTTTTTCATGACATTTTTTGACATACTAAATAAAAAATTTTGTGACTTTTTTTCGACATGACTTAAACTCCTCACTGCAGCGGCCTCGGGTTCGAATCCTCCTGGCGGCCCTTTCTGCTTGTCGTCTCACACTGACCTCTCAATAAAGGCCAAAAACTTAACTTTAAAAAAAGTCATACTATTGTAGTGAAACGTCTAAATGCAAGGGAAAAAAATCTCCTTGTCTGAAACCTATCAACCATTTTTATTGTTAAACTGACACTTTAATAGTTCCCAGATTTAATTGAACCCCAGCTGAGACGTTCTGGTGAGTCTCGCTCTCTGCATACAGACGTTTCTACACACTTGACATAAAATGATGAAGGGATTATTCTATAATAGTCTATAAATGTTTTTGGTGAGGAAAATCCTTCTCATTCTGCCTTTAAAAACACAAACAGAAATTCTGCGTTTCTTTGCATGATCTAAAAATCTCTGACCTTCACTCTTTGAGAGCTAAAAAAACAAACAATTATGACGACCTATTAAAAAACAGAATGTGGGAGTTCTAGTCTGGTCCTTATTAACCTTTACCAGTTCTAGTCTGGTCCTAATTAACCGTTACCAGTTCTAGTGTGGTTGATACTCCAGTTAGGTTTCTTTGCTGAAGCATTCAAAGTGAACTGACTCCGGTTTTAATCTTCCCACACAGCAAAAAGCCAAAGAGACCTCAGAGACAGAGGCAACAGAACAACCGACTAAAACCTCTGACTCTCGCCTACGACGGGGACACGGACATGTAGTCCTCCGGGAGAGACCGTCATCCAGAACACTTCATGGCACCGGTACAGTGAGGGACGTCTGCAGCGTGAATGGAGACGTCACCGAGCGGAGAAATTACAGAAAATCCTCTTAGAGCAGAGACACTGGTTTGGGGTTTAACGAGAGCTCCATTCACCGCCCCCCCCCCAACCCCCCCTTCTATGTTTTTTCAAGTATTTTCTTTCGCAGAGCCTTCTCGACCTCCACCGTGTTCAATAAAATGCCTTTTTTTTGTCCCGACACATCTACTTTAACAAAAAGATTCAGATCCAGTCTGGGTGACGACATTCTCAGCTTTCAGTCCGTCTCCAAACATGGCAGCACAAGCTCCAACTCCCCCCCCACCCCCCCCCCCCTCCATCGTCCCTAAAAACGCTGAGTAGCTGGAGGCTTAGGATGCTCTGACGGTTCGTACGTTGCCAAAAGTCACCGCAGGGAAGAGGAGGAGGGAGAGGAAAATCTCCATAAAAAGGTTTGGATTTCCTTTTTCTCAATCCTCAACTGGGTTTTTGACTCAAATCTCTTTTACAGTCTTGGAACAAAAGGGAGGCGGGTTTTTTTTTCTTTCTTTTTTTTGCTTGATGTCGAGGCACACAGGCCTGCGTTGGTGGGATAAACAGATCTGCATGATGCTGACGGAGGAGCAGCCTGCAATCAGTCGTTCACTACTGCCCGCCTGCCGGCCTCCACCCCTCCTTGTTTCAGGCGCTACATTGCACTATATTAGTGCAGCATGATATGCACATGTGACTTCTACCTTCTATTGCCATAAAACACTGCCTCTCCAACACGCCGCCGCAAAGCAGAGGAACAGCCGTCGACGCCGGGACAGCCAAAGGAAACAGGAAGAGACGTTTAGATGTGTCGCATTCTACGAAAACCAGTGTGAAGCTCCAGTGAATATATATGTATAGAATTTATTTCTTACAGCTGATTTATTTTTATTTTTGGGGGGGGTTGTTGTAAAAGTACCTTTGTGGTTTGTAGATTTTCGTCGGGTATTATCACTTTTATTTTTGCCCAGATTAAATTATGACATCAGTAGGTAACTTCATTTAATGAAAGTTATTTTTAAACATAAAAAGATTAAATTCAAATGATTGACCTTGTTTAGTCCGTTGGGGAAAAGCTGAATCCTTGTGGCGATTAAAGAAGAAAGAAAACAATCAATTTAAACCATTCATGTCATGCAAATGTCATTTCTGCCTTACTGACGAGAACTAAACACTAACAGTAACACAGTTTTAATACTTGAACGGGTCCATAATACATGTAGACATAAAGAAGAACACGTTTTCATCTGAGGTCAAAATATACTTCTGAGTTTTTAAAACTTTTTAACGTAGTATCATCGGTGCTTTATCGTTTTTCAGTCACACTACATGAGGTGAAATATAGATATTAAAAAAAAGAACCAATCTGTACAAAGAAACTATACAATATGTTAATAACAATAACAGAACATGCTTCTGCCGAGTTCAACGTAAAAGCAAACTGGTGTGGAGAATGTTTACTTCTTTTGGTGTGGGATTTGTAAATAACAGCGATTTTTTTATTTTTTGGAGAAAAAAATCAAAGTATGTGTACATTTATTTTGTATTGCACAGAAAAAAATGTTTAGTTTGAATATTGCAAAGTGGGTGTGTGATATTGCTGACTGTTGTTATCATGATGCAAGTTGTATGTTAAAAAAAACATGAAGAAAAAAAGAAGAAGAAAAGCTCAGCCATTTTTTGTACAGGTTGTTTACATGTATGGGAAGAATTATTGAAAATAAATAAGAACACGGTTGTAAACACACAAAGACTATTGTGTCATTTTCTATATGTTTATGAGAGCAGAGACCCTTCATGAAAAGATTTAAAATGATCATTAAAATATAAGTTTTCTTACATATTTTCTTCATTGACAACAAATCCCACGTAAAGATATTAACAATGTGTTTGTCTGTATTTTAATTATATATATGTGATATTTCAGGGTGATACTGATAAGTAACAGTCCAAAAAATAGGTTTAAATATTTAATATTATATAAATTATATCTAAAAGACTTTTACATCATTTTTACAACATTTTATGAATTTTGTCGATTTTTCACTTTTTTTCCGACATGCTATAGTATGACTTTTATTTTCCCTGAAAAAGTTGACCATGGCTTTTTATGGCTGTTTTGGACTCACTACACTGAGACTAGGCGCGTCAAGCGAGATGAGCGATTTTTATGCCTTTTTAACAATTTTAAATATTTTTTTATGAATATATCCTGACTGACTTTTTCGTGAATTTTCGACGTGCTATAGTATTACTTTTTTTGGGGGGGGGGGGGGGGGGGGGATATGACTAAGCCTTTTTATAACTATTTTGCACTCACTACACTCAGATTGTCATTGACACGCAATATAGAAGCATATGTTAGGACTTTTACATCATTTTTACAACATTTTATGAATTTTGTCGATTTTTCACTTTTTTTTCGACATGCTATAGTATGACTTTTTTTTTCCCTGAAAAAGTTGACCATGGCTTTTTATGGCTGTTTTGGACTCACTACACTGAGACTAGGCGCGTCAAGCGAGATGAGCGATTCTTATGCCTTTTTAACAATTTTAAATATTTTTTTATGAATATATCCTGACTGACTTTTTCGTGAATTTTCGACGTGCTATAGTATGACTTTTTTTGGGGGGGGGGGTTGATATGACTAAGCCTTTTTATAACTATTTTGCACTCACTACACTCAGATTTTGATTGACACGCGATATAGAAGCATATGTTAGGACTTTTACATCATTTTTACAACATTTTATGAATTTTGTTGATTTTTCACTTTTTTTCCGACATGCTATAGTATGACTTTTTTCCCCCTGAAAAAGTTGACCATGGCTTTTTATGGCTGTTTTGGACTCACTACACTGAGACTAGGCACGTCAAGCGAGATGAGCGATTTTTATGCCTTTTTAACAATTTTAAATATTTTTTTTATGAATATATCCTGACTGACTTTTTCGTGAATCCAGTACGCACTGGGAGGACTTTTTTTGAAGGTGCACAAAAAAATTGATGCTGCTGAACCGGTGGATCCCAGGGACATATCTCAACATACCCTGCAAGTTTCGTGATGATTGGGTTAAATATTGTGGAGTTATGTGTATTGAATTCTAGAGCCCCGCCCCTCTAGTGTTCATTGGCTTATAACTTCTGAATGCAACAATATTTGTTGAGATGACACACAGCAATTTTGGTGAGAATCGGATCTACGTTTTAGGAGAAATTAGCAAAAACGGGTTTTTCACAAAATTCAAAATGGCGGAAAATTTCGGTAGGCGGACTTTGGTAATCCCTTAGGGTTTTTTGTAGAGCACACTTGCCTGCACATGTGTACCAAATTTTGTGTCAATCGGAGTTACTGTGTGAGGGGTGTGGCCTACAAGGCGCTAGGTGGCGCTAGCGAGCAACTTTTTTTGTGGCCAACTATGAAAATCTCAAATTTTTCGCCAGTTCAAATGGGCATGGCAATTTTTTTCAACTTCTGAATATGACAAGGCCCCCAAAAAGGCCATCGAACTTGCGTAATGAGAAAAAGAATAAAAATCCCTTCAGTTTCAATAGGGCTTCGCTGCCCGACGTTGTCGGCGCTCGGGCCCTAATAATAATAATCCGTAAGGTTTCAATAGGGCTTCGCAGCCCGACGTTGTCGGCGCTCGGGCCCTAATAATAATAATCCGTAAGGTTTCAATAGGGCTTCACTGCCCGAGGTTGTCGGCACTCGGGCCCTAATAATAATAATCCGTAAGGTTTCAATAGGGCTTCGCAGCCCGACGTTGTCGGCGCTCGGGCCCTAATAATAAGAAAAATCCGTTCAGTTTCAATACGGCTTCGCTGCCCGACGTTGTCGGCACTCGGGCCCTAATTACTCACTAAAAGGGCAGTAAATGTTGAATTCAGAGCATTTCTTTTGCCTCCACACAGTTCTCAACATGGTGACGGCTGAGCCGGCAGCTCGCAGCAAGCAGCGCTAACAACGGCAACAGTGCTGACAGAGCTACGTGTGTTTACCAAAGAGGAGAAGGGGGAGGGGCTTCTGCTGCAAGGACCATCATCAGCTGGAATCACGTAAAACGTGCACGAAAAAACACACGTGGTCGGCCGGTAAACAATGCGTTACAACACACAAAAACAACACACAAAAACTTGAGTTGCTTCATATTTTTATATCACAATCACACAATATCACAATTTTTTTTCTGCCTGGAAAGCAAAATACGACGCATGATACCGACCAAATTCAACCAATTATATCCTGACATCAGAGCCAGAGAAGGTGGTGAACTCATCTTTTCAACCATCAAATCAAATTCCTCCCATCGTTAAGTCCCGCCTCCTGTCCTACGCAGAAACACACACCGAACGGATGTTTCAGCTCGACTTTAAAGAGTCTGGTGTTCTAAAAAAAGATGTTGTTCCTGATCAGGTAAAAAACAGCTTTTATTACAAATGCATGGTTTTATATTTATCTCTTAATCCTGCTTTAAAAATGATCACTAACGTGTTTAACTGTGTTTATCATTTTGCTTTTTTTTGGTAGCTGTAAGATTTTGTGTTAAAATGTTAAATTTAATGGTTATATTCTTAATTTAGTCAAAAACGTTAAATTATTAGCAGCGGTGGGAAGTAAAGAAGTACAAATACTTTATTACTGTACTTAAGTCGAATTTTGTGGAATCTGTACTTTGAGTATTTATGTTTTACTTTAACGTAAATACTTTTTATTTGCTGATTTTTACTGATTCAACTTCTTTACTCAAGTAAAACTGAAAAAGTACTAACATGTACTTAAAGTATGAAGCACATTTCTAGAAGATTAACTGAATCTCACGTCATATTAATAAGAGAAAGAAAAAGAAAGAAAAATTCCCCTCAAATGCATTAAAACTAAAGTAACGAGATATCTGTTTTAACATGTCGGGAGGTACAGTAACAAAGTATTTGTACCTCATTACTCCCCCCCTCTGATGACAACTAAATACTACGAGTCCGGCCCAGTTTTTAAATACTTATTTGTAAACATCACGTAGAAAGTATAAATATTCTCTAATATGAAGTTAAACCTCCAACAGCTTCTGTGTCTCTGATGTTTTGATGTAAAAAAAAAAAAAAAAGAGGGAGTTCAGCCGATGGCCACTAGATGTCACCCTCCGACGGCGTTCAGAGAAAAGTTGCTCCTCAAAAGTCTCTAATGTGACTCCCCCTCCCTCCCTCCCTCCCTCCCTCTCTCTCCCTCTCTCTCTCTCTGAACCTCAAAGCGCTCCGTATAAAACGTCGCTCCACGCCGACGCTCAGATGTACGACACCTCGCGTCTCCGGACCCTCGCATCCCCGTAGACACCTGACCCTCTGCTCTCCCATCAGGACCGCCAGCCTTCATCACTCCGTTCTTCATCACACAAGTTCAGCCGGCTGATCTCGGCTCAGTCTGGTTCTTTTTCTTCCGAGAAGCTCGAGGACAGTTTGAGATGAGGAGGGACGCTCCGGCGATGAAGACCACCGGTGTCTGGGCGGCCGCTCTGCTGCTGTCAGTCGTCTCTCTGGTGAGTTTAAATACAAATATCTTATTTTATATCTGACATGAACGTCTGGTGGCGGGAGCATCGAGGGAATGTGAGAAGACAACATTTTTTCTTTTTGATGAAGTGAGTTTTCAGGTTGACCTCGGTGTCATTTCCATCCGGTTTCACTGCTGCAGGATGTCAGTCACAGAGTGATGATGTGAAAATGTCGTTTTCTTTATTTAACCTGCATGCTTTTCATCGTTCTCTCCTTAAACGTGACTCCTGCAACAACAAATCTGCTGTTAATATCCTTCCAAATGAACAAACGTCTGTTTGAACCCGAGCTTTTCCCAAAATCCACATCTGCATCTCCACAAATCCTGATGTTTCGCCCTCACACACACACACACCACACACACACACACACACACACACACACACACACACACACACACACACACACACACACACACACACACACACACACACACACACACACACACACACACCTATAAGACCCCATCAAACCCACCAGAATGCTCCGAGACAGTTCCTGACAACTCAATTCCTTTAATCCCAGGAAAGACAGTCACCCCTCGACCGCTGAGAAACGTGTCAACAAAGCAATCAAAGCAGAGCAGCAGCCACTCCTCCCTCTCTCTCCCTCTCTCTCTCTCTCCAACAAAAAAAAAATACATTCCATAAACTTAATCCCCCACAAAACTTGACTGGCCTTAAAAAGCTCCCAAAGTGTTATCTGTGTTTAATTTGCATAGTGATGGAAAGAAGTCAATTACTATTAATTATTCTCTACAACTTAATACCCATTATCGAATTGAATTCGCCGTCTTGAAAACCATAAACTCAATTTCACAGCTGACTAAGCGCACTAATCATTTCCTCCCCCACCCTCACCCTTTTTTTTTTCTTCCTTTCCTTCCTTCTTTATACCTCGCGGACTCTTCCCGCTTTCCAAACCAACAACACGGATTGTTTCGATTACAGGAGCCAATAAACACAAACCAACACGGATCCTTTCTATGGAGGCGAACATTCATCGTGTGTGAGTTGCGTGTGCGGCGGCGGCGGCGGCGGCGAGCTGATCTGGTAGCATCACTTGATGGGAGTGTTGTGTCTGTTTTCTTCTTCTTTTTTTTTTTTTATCCCCAGACCGGGCTGCCAAATTGCTTCGCTATGCTTTAATGGGATGATCATAATTGTTTCGTACTCGGTGCATCCTAAGCTTTCGCCTGCAGCTCCTTCAACAGATTGACAGACCCATGGGAACCTCACAAACTTATTTTGGCCGCCTTTGAACCAAGTCGTGTGTGAAATAATATGATTATGCATTTTTCCTCTGGGTAAGAAACTGGTGGCTAGTACCCCCCCCCCCCCATCCTCCTCCTCCTCCTCCTCTTCCTCCTCGTCTTCAACCTAACACCCTGCAGTCGGACCGCGTCTCCTATTTATCCTCCTCAGAAGTCACGGTGATAATCGGGCCCCGGCCGGTTGGGACTCGCCTCCGTCCACATCCTGCCTGTGATGTCTTGACACACTTTGTGATTTGTCATCATCTCTGACCCCCCCCCCCCACCCCCCACCCCCACCCTCAGGTAACACTTTGATATCACTGAGCCGAGCGTAGAGACCCTAAACTCTTAGCGGGTGTCAAATGCCCTTAGTTGATCCATCAGCTCAACTACAAGGGGGGCCGCCAGTTAAATTCACTGTAAGTCGCTATGACGACAATCACATCCCCCCGAAACGCACAGTTGGAAAAAAACACTCTGAAGCTTCTTCCCGTCTGCGTCGTCGTGACTGAATCACTTTCACGGCATCTGAAGGTCATAAATAAAATACGTTTCATCTGCAAGAAGGTGGAGCCGCCATGTTGGACGACATCCCCCCCCCCCCCCTTAAAAAAAAAAAAAAAAAGGTCACGCGGGTTTGATCCCCATAACCTCCCATCCTTGAGCCAACACTCTTTAATAGCTGCGTTAAGCCTCTCTGGATAAGAGCATCAGTTTTAATACGACACATTTAAAAAACACACAGAAGTCAATAAAATCACAGAAACTTTTTGCAGTTTGTGAACACCAACCATTAAAATAAAATAAAAGGAACAACAACTCCATTAATTACTGAACCCTGTAGCTGTGTGACACACTCTCTCACACACACACACACACACACACACACACACACACACACACACACACACACACACACACACACACACACACACACACACACACACACACACAGCATCCAATCAAGATTGCAAAGTGGCAGAAACCAACAGCCTGCTTTCAGCCGGCTCTTCTGTCTAAACTAGAACTGTCGCACTCGCAAATCCTCCTCTCAGCCGCCGAGGCGTTCAGGTAAATGAAAAGTGACACACTTTCATTCTTTTTCCAGCAAAAAGGTTTTGTGTATACCCCCCCCCCCCTCCGCCGGCGCTTCTATTAAAGGTGGAATGTGTTGCTGCTCGGGGGGGTCCGGCCCATAGAATCTCCCGAGGGAAGCCGGGGTTGTTTATCTTCCACCGTTTGAAAGAAGCGGAGCCTCGGCGTCTTATCACGGCCGCTCCACCGGTAGATAGCGTTTAGGTCCGGGCGTCCCGCCTCTGTGTGTGTGCTGCATCTGGCAATCTGGAGGAGGCGCTCTCGAGGGGGGGGGGGGGGGGGGGGGGGGGACTTCTTCTTCTTCTTCTGCACGGCGATGCTGTTTGTGTTATCTCGGGGAGGGATTCGGCCTCATTCACAGCGAAGCAGCAAATAATATTAACAGACATTTAAATGGACGCTGCATGGAACAAAACTGCAGCTGGAGAAAGTTGGAATAAGTCTGAGCCCCGACAGGAAAGCTCCAAATGTGATGATAGGAGATATGTTGGAATGGAAGATTCCATTCATTTCAAATTGATTTTGATTTTTTTTTTACAGTGTTCCATTTAAACGATATGACTAAGTTTTTAATTTTCTGTATAAAAAGTGGGGGAGACGTTTAACAGGTAGGGAGGAGTGTAAAGATGCCTTTAACATGAATTATGGGGAATGAAGGAGTGAGAACTCTGCAGACAAATAAAACACGGACATATAAATCTCTGGAGATCTTTAAAGCTCCTGAAAACTTGGTTTTAAATGTCATAGTTTCCATCTGAATATTATTATAAATATTATAAATATACCTGAAAGAGCAAAAGTCGAAGTTAAAGCTCAGAAACAAACATTCTAGTTAATTATTCAAAGAATAATCTGATAATCAGGACTTTGGGTTGATGAGATTTCATGGAAACATGAGCGACAACGTTTGAGTTTTACCGACTCAGACCTGCAGAGACCTGTTCAGACCCTCTCAGACCTGTTCAGACCTGCAGAGACTCGTTCAGACCTGTTCAGACCCTCTCAGACCTGCAGAGACCCGCTCAGACCGGTTCAGAACCACTCAGACCTGCAGAGACCCGCTCAGACCAGTTCAGACCCTCTCAGACCTGCAGAGACCCGCTCAGACCGGTTCAGAACCACTCAGACCTGCAGAGACCCACTCAGACCTGTTCAGACCCTCTCAGACCTGCAGAGGCCCGCTCAGACCTGTTCAAACCCTCTCAGACCTGTTCAGACCCACTCAGACCTGCAGAGACCTGCTCAGACCTGCTCAGACCCACTCAAATCCACTCAGACCTGCTCAGACCCACTCAGATCCAGACCCGCCGAGACCCCCTCAGACCCGCCAAGACCCCCTCAGACCCAGACCCGCCAAGACCCCCTCAGACCCGCCAAGACCCCCTCAGACCCAGACCCGCCGAGACCCCCTCAGACCTAGACCCGCCAAGACCCCCTCAGACCCAGACCCGCCAAGACCCCCTCAGACCCAGACCCGCTCTGATCCTGTTAGACGAGCTCAAAGAAAACCAACAAAAGAATCTGTCGTGAAAATAAGTCGGACTGAAGACGTAAATCTCTGTTTTTCCTCGTCGTCGCTGTGAGACTGAAGATGAATCACATCACCGTGGCGACGCTTGTGTTTCATTTATTCCATTATTGATTCACATGAACATTATTCTCTAGTTATAGATTAACTGTTTGTCCTGCAGCAAAAAACATGTTTGTTATGAAGTTGGCGTCTTCAAACGACGCGTTGTGTCCGACTCAAAGATGTTTAAGTTACTTTCTCTCCCATAAAACTGCAGATACATTTACTTTAATTACATTTAATAATCTTTATTAATCTATGAATATTACCTTATTTAGAAAAAAAACTTTAGTAATATTTTACTAAAAATGTTAATGATTTCTAGAAAATTAACTGTAAGATGTGAAACTGCTGGTTTCCCAGCGTGGGGGTCGCGACCTCGTCAGATGATTAATTGGAAATGAAGAAAAAGTTCTACTCTAATTTAAATACATTTTTCCGATTTATTTCTCTTTCATGTCATATTATATATAAATATATATATATAAATATATATATATATATGAAGTTTAAACGTTGAATTGCGTAAAATTCCAAAGCAAACACAACCTTTGATGAACGACCAAAAAAGGCCTGAAATCTCGGTCGAATGTATGAAATAAATCACATTTAAATAAAACGTTACTCTGAGCCGTTAAAAGACACAGTTTGATATTTAATAAAATAATAAAATCGGGTAAATCTGAAGTTAGCAGGCTCTCTTGTAAAAGCAGAGTGCGATCTCGGCCCCTCGGAGCGTCGCAGCCGTCGGGGTTCTGGATCCAAACGTGGCTCCAGTCAGGAGGACTGCCTCTGATCTGCCTAATCTCCCCGGGCTGGATTACAGGTTGGGCTCTAATCCGTGAAGTGGGGGTCTCTGTGTGAATGTGCCTCCGAGTCTCTAATCCGGAGACTGTCAGGTGCTTTAGATGAAAGCTAATTGCGTGTCACAGTTCGGGGCCCCGAACACAACGCCGGTGACAACAGAGCGACTTCTTCCCCCCGACGACAACAAGGAGGACGACTCGGCCTCGGATCATCGCAGACGGAAAAAGTGAAGAAATCCACTCAATTATTCATAACATGAAAACCACGTTGCTTTACAAAAAATAAACCAGAGTCCTGCTTGGATCCACTTTGTTTAGGAAATACACGTTGAAATGTTGGATCTGCTCTCACTGTCGCTACTTAGTCACTCAAACCGGATTAAACCGGCTCGCTTAATATCTCCTGGATCTGGTTTCAGGACTCCGGCGAGACCAAAAACCAGTTCCCTGAATAACAGTAATTTCTGCTCAATGGAAGTGATATTTTAAGATTGGAGACGACAGGATTTTAACCACTCATATGCATGAAAAACGTTTTAAAAAAAGAATAAATGGGGCTTACAGTTTGCAGGGGTCAAAGGTCATTTAGACGATTATTGCAAACTGAATTATTCAAACTGACGAGGGGATCAGATGTTCGACATCTTATATTTAGAATGAAACGTCACAAAGGCTGACTTTTAATTCTGACCTTAAAGCTGCTGCATTAAAAATACTTTTAAAACGAAGAGAAACAACAGAAACAAGCTGAAACCTGAACTATTATTACACCCAAGGAAGGGGAAAAAAAAGGTAGTATAATGTCATTCATCGACTTTATAGCCGCTTGGCTGATCCGAGTCTATACGACACTATTTCACTGAACTTTTACATCCTAAGGAGCTTTATGTTTGACTATTACGGAGCCAATAAATCGTGAACGGGAGCCTCCCTCATCCTCACGCTCGCTTTATCTCTTTTACAATACATCACCGGGGAGGCCGACGCGACGGCTTTTTGTTTCCAGCAACGGAAGACAAAAAGGAGGTGTTCATTATACGGTTTAACTGCCCCACCGCTCCGGCAAACTGCTGAAATTCACATTTCTCTTCGTCTCGTCACGACGATCATTCTGCTCCGAGGGTCCTGCAGCTTTTTCCTTTTTATAAAAATCAAAGATCATCTCCGAAACGTTTTCTCTGGGTTCTGAAAGGTTCCAATTAGACTTCCCCTCGTGTTTGCTTGTAAAAACCAGGTTGTGTTAGTCCATTCAGAGAGAGGAGAGAGATCCTGCTGCTGCCGAGGCTCCACAAAGCCACTAACAGTTCACTCACATCGGGTCATTCATCACCGAGACCTCCTCAAAAACAACTGGAGGCCATCCTTTCAAAGCCCCGCCGCTCTGCAGCCGAGTGCATCAAACGAACCCTTCAGAGAGAGATCACAGCGCTGCAACAGTTTAGTGAGCGAGCGGCCGACCGTCGCACCTGGTGAACTTTCCCCAACGAGAGAGAGAGAGCCGGTTATTTCAGAGTATCGATCGCGGGGGGGCGAAGACACGAAATGTAAACGCGGCCGCCCAGATAGATCTGCTGTCACGTTCCTCGGCCGCGGCGTGGACATCACTGTCGCTCTCTCATTGATGTGATTGTTAGAGGAGAAAGACGCCGAATGACTCATCAATCATCCGTTGGGGGGTCGCGTTCAGCAGGTAATAGTCTGCTGTTGCATCACGTCTGCGGCCCGAGAGGCGCCTCATTCATCTCCAACGCCCTTTAATCTTGATTAGGGCGAACCTGCGGCGGCGGCCGTCTCTCGACCCGCGAGGGTCGGTCAGAGCGTCGGGCGGCGGCTTGTTTGATGAGACGGGATTCTGTTTCAGTGTCTGTTTGTTCTCATGAGAACTACCGATTCTTAGACAGAAGGTTGAACGCTAAACTCCCAAAATGAGGGAAAAAACGACCAACAAACTCACAAAAAGGACACAACAAACTACCAAAAAGAGGCAACAAACTACCAAAAAGAGGCAACAAACTAGCAAAAGATACAACAAGCTGGACAACACAGATTACTTGCAGTTAAGGATTGTGGTTCAAATAAACTCCAAAAGTACCAGTTTGGTGGATCCCAAAGGATCCTGGTCCGGTCCATCGAGGCTGCACAAGATTAAAATGGTTCCAAGTTTAGGCCCCGCCCACTTCTGTCACCTTTCATCCTCATACAAAGAATCTACTTCGATGCAGTTTCAGATCTTGTGTGAGATATCGTCATTGGTTACCAGCCGAAATGTTTCCGTAACGGTGATTTTGTGTGTTCGTCCAGGTTACCGCCGCCAACTCACGCAGTTCAGGAAACCCGGACCTGAGAGAGAGCTCCAAGTCCAAAGTGAAGACCTACTGGACCGAGAGCAGCAAGGCGGTCTCCATCAGCCGCCTCCTGTCCCAGACCCTCTACGGCAAAGAGAACTTCACCCAGCTGGACCTGAACTACGACGAGGCCGACCCCTTCTCCAAACACGAGCAGTGGAACTGGCTCTACAACGCGTCGAACCCCCGCGACCCCCGATCCAGGACCAAGAGGAGGCCCATCGTCAAGACCGGCAAGTTCAAGAAGATGTTCGGCTGGGGCGACTTCCACTCCAACATCAAGACGGTGAAGCTCAACCTGCTCATCACCGGCAAGATCGTGGACCACGGCAACGGCACCTTCAGCGTCTACTTCCGCCACAACTCCACCGGCCAGGGCAACGTGTCCGTGGGACTCGTCCCCCCGACCAAAGCCGTGGAGTTCCAGGTCCACCAGCAGTTCCACCACCACCACCACAACCACCACCACAACCAGCAGCTGCAGCAGCAGCAACAGCAGCAGCAGACGGCTCTGGAGACCAAAGACAACAAGCTGTTCAACTGCCGGGTGGAGTACGAGAAGGTGGAGAAGGGCACCAGGAACTCGCTGTGTGCCCACGACCCGTCTCAGAGCTGCCCCCAGGAGCAGACCCAGAGCCACGTGTCCTGGCTGTGCTCCAAGCCCTTTAAGGTCATCTGCATCTTCATCACCTTCTACAGCACCGACTACAAGCTGGTGCAGAAGGTGTGTCCAGACTACAACTACCACAGCGACACCCCGTATCTCCCCACGGGGTGATCACATGACCAGACGAGGAAGAACAAAAAAAAAAACTAACTGCGGAGACAGGCTACCGGGCAACCTGAGCGATGTCAGATTATTTGGACGATGGAGAGTCGAGACACTTCAAAACTTGAGACGTTGACAGGCATTATTACAGCTAACACACCCTTGACACAAGACTGATGTTGCTCCATTGAACAGACCTGCTACCCGGGGGTCATTATGAGAGCATTTAGGGAAGCATTTATAGGCTTGCAAACACACTCATATTATATGCATAGCTGCTAACAGTGAAAGGAACTTCTCAAGCCAACCGTAAAAAATATGCTGATTGTATTTATGTAAATATCGCTGGGTTCCACACAAAGACCAGAAAAAAAAACAATTTTATTAATGTTTTTTTTTTTTCTCCTGCTAATTTAGTTGTTTATGTTGATAGTGTATTTCCGTCTCAATCATGCTTCCTGTCTTTTCCAATCAGTTTCTGGTAATCATTGCAAACGCATAAATGTCAGCGCAAATAAGAAGAATCTGTCAGTATGCATTAGAGGGCATAATGGGAAATGGAACATATTTTCTGAGGTTGTGTTCTGCAGTGTGTGGATATGCCTCCCTGATATTGTCACTTGAATCTTGTCCATGTCCATGCATGATCCGATATCTATATTTTCATGTTATTGCAGTCGGAAATAATCTTCATCAAGTCACCGGAGGAAAAAAAAAAAAGAAACAAAAAAGAAAACTTTTCTATTTCACTTGTGTGTGTTATGTGTTTTAAGGTAAACGACACCAATGGGAGGGGCTCCAATCTGGATCAAACATGCAAGCAAGTAAATGTCGCAATAAATAAATCAAACTTGCAGTCCTGCATTTCCCTTTTAAACACATAGAGGTTGCTCGTACTTTTTTTCATAGTAGAACAGATTTCAAACATCCAAAAATAACGATGAATAAAACGATGGATGAAAACAGGTCAAATGTGTTTCAACAGATATCAGAAAGAGAAGAAGAAATGGACGTTCATGCAACAGAAAAGGGCTGAAAGTGAAGAAGTAAAATGTGTTTTCCTGCTGCAGAGCAGACAGGACATATGTCACACAGTCTACCTATCGGAACGTTCACACCTCTGGTTATCAGAAAATAAATAAAAAATCTGGATGAGACTAACGCTGGCTGTTAATGATATTGGATGTTCCAATTGGCTATTAAACCTTCATTACATAAATTGAGAGCCAGTGGCTCAACGTGAAGCATTTAGTGGAAATGAACACAGTTTCAAGTGGGAGCTCTGCAGAGTCAACACCATAGAAAGAATGAATTAAAATGCCGATGGAAAAAAACGCTTAAAAACCAAAAAAAAAGCAGCCCAAATGTGCACCTAGGGGTGCAATCACCGCTGTCTATTTAAATGCAGTGCTCTCTCACAGAGCACGCCACGGTGTGCTACACGCTACACAGTAAACTGCTAATGGCAGCCTGGACCACATCCAATGTGCCAGCGCCGGGTGTATAGTGTGACAAGGCAGGCCAAAGAATAGCGGGGTCCGCCTGTGGGATGAGTGAGCATAAAGAGGAATTTATGATGTGGAGGAACAAGGCTGGCAGAAATCACTGGAAGCACCTGACTCGTAAATTGAGAGCATGTTTCTGTCACCGAGGAGAAGGAATGACTAATGTCTCAGATTGCTGTTTGGGTCCGCTTCTTTCATCTCAATAAAGTGACTTTGATATCCCCCCCCCCCCCCCCTCTTTACCCAAATGTGCCAGGGACAGTTTGTTCAGCTCCAAAGAATTAAAGCAGCACTTTGCCGAGACAATGCAGCCTCATTATGCACATAATCTTACAAGTGTAAACAGTCTGGCACCCAAAAAAAGTGTTTGGGTGCTACCGGGAGACGGATCCGTTCCCCGACGGATGTCGTCCGAGGGCAAACGCGACGTACGACTGTCTGCTGTTTACCGTTCAAAGCCTGATTCGTGACGTGCATTCATCGCAATAATAAAGCTGCTTTCATCGGAACGCAGAGGTGTCGAAGGTAGAGACGTTCTGAACTCAAGTAGAAACACAGATTCAACTTCTTTACTCAAGGACAAGCAACATTTACTCAAAGTATAAAGTATATACGACAAAAAAATGGGGAGAGAGAGTCAGAGAAAAACAGTGGCAAATTTACGAGTTTATTACGATGCTAACAACTAGCATTTATGCTAGCTAACTTCCCATGAATGAATGTACATTTGTTTCTAATTATGTTTCTAATGAATCATCCCAACGTGTGACAACGCCTCGTTAAGGTCCTTAGGGTGATGATGTTGATGCTTATTGTTCGTTTTATTCATATGAGGACAAATTGTCATCTTATGGGTGTTTATTGATCGGGGCGGTTGGGCTAAGATGCTAGCGGTAGCTTTCACTTGTTGTCATAGCAAAGGCAAACATCCGGTGTTAACGGAACCAAGCAACTTGTTTATATCGGCTATATGTATTTATTACTTTATAAACTCCCAAATTTGCGACTCTTTTTCTTGGAATATTGCCCCCCTCTCAGCTCCGTTTTTTCTTCTTCTCCACATTGGCCCCGAAACGGCGTCTAACTGAGTCTAACGTCTAGTTAATCATAAAAATAAAGCATGCGTTAAAACTAAAGTAACAAGTTTGTTTTAAAAAATGTGAGGAGTAGAAAGTACAGATATTAGTTTTAAAATGTAGCTAGGAAAAGTAAAAAGTTGTCTGAAAAATAAATAGTTAAGTACAGATACCTGAAAATTCTACGCAAGTACAGTAACAAAGAAAAATTTCTAACAAAGTATTTGTAGTTCGTCACTTCCCACCTCTGTTGATACGACTAATGTAAAAGGCGTAAAAACGACGAAACCCCCACATAATGAGAAACTCAAAAGTGTATGGAGCGTTTTAACGTCTTTCAGCTCGTTGTTTTGGATGTTAGCCCACGCTGCGTAAATGTGTTTGCTAGCACGATACTCAACTCTACGAGGTGATAACTGTGTTCGCAATTGC
Source organism: Eutrigla gurnardus (assembly GCF_963514095.1). Taxonomy (NCBI): domain Eukaryota; kingdom Metazoa; phylum Chordata; class Actinopteri; order Perciformes; family Triglidae; genus Eutrigla; species Eutrigla gurnardus. The sequence goes on along the minus strand of NC_139937.1, from coordinate 21,785,293 downwards.
AGATATCAGGTTTGTATTTAATAAGTTGTTTTAAAATAATCTTTAATCTTAAAACATCCGTCAATCATTTTGGTGACTGACTGCGGCTTCTTGTCTTGTGGCTCTCGGGCTAATCTCGTGTTAGCTTTCACATCACCGACTGCTCCGGTACGACTCCGATGATTAAACAGACGAAAGTAGAGTTACACAATTCAGACGCAGGATTAATTAAACTCAATCCGATCGCAAATATCTAATAACCTCGATAGAGAAGTCTCTTTCTGAGGGAAGCATTTCCACAAGTGGGAGACGTTGGATTCAATTCCAACATTTCTTGAAATTCTGTTCGAGAGAAGCTGGAAACAAGACAAAAGCGTGAAAAAAGGTGTATTTAACGAGCTCTCTGTGTGCGTGGTTTTATGAGCTCTCTGTGTGCGTTAATTCCATTACATTTTATTTATAGTGTCACACAACAGAAGTCATCTCAGGACACTTCACACATGAGCAGGACTAGAAAACGCTCATGATTTTCAGAGTTAATGAAAGCGAGACGGCATTGCAATCCGGCAGAGTGTGAAACATCTAAGTTATCTTTGGGCCCAGATCTCCTCCCCGGGTCCGGGCGTCCGGGCCGGAGCCATTCACGCCTGCCGTCTGTCCCCCCAGCTCGCCCACAATCCCTGATTAATGTGGTCTGGGCGGGGAGCTGTCAGAAATGGCAGAGAGAATCATGGGATTTCTCCTTCAGAGTCCCAATGACACCCAGCAGCTGCAGGAGTAAACAGATGACTAACCACTGGCCTTTTGGCAGCCTGTGGAGATCCACGCGGGAGGGGAGGGCTGCGAAACGCTGCTTTGACATTTAGGTGGATTAGAAAGTTCTCGGGTTCTGCTCTCGTGGTGTCAGAGGTGGCTCGCATAGTAATTATGTACGTCTCGTGTTCTTCCGCTTGACCCCCCTCTCCGATCGCTACCAAAATGTGGAGCTTCCCTTTTTTTGGGGGGGTTTCCGTTCCGTTCAAATGAAATGCTTAAAAGTGTGAGCCTCGTTTCCAAACAAATCACATTCAGTTTGCAAACGCCAACGAGGACATAAAAGGTATCTTATTTTTTAAAAAAAGCAATTGGGAACAAGCAATTGTCATTTCAGATCATGTCTCGCCACAGAATTCATTTCAGATCGGGGGCTGAAGATGTCCTGGGGCACAGTTTTGTGTGAGGTATTGACATATTAAAGGCTCTATCAGACAATAGGCTTGGTGTTTTTATTTATTTATTTTTTAAATCAAAAATAAATTACTCTCCTCAAAACACTATTCTCTCTCTCTCTCTCTCCCCCGGAAATGAAAAAACTCACTCATTGTGAATGTCTCATATCAGGTAAAAAACTGGAGAGAATTAATTAACCTTTGTCATTTTAATTGCTTTAGTGACAGCTGTCCTTTGGTGCCGGAGCTATCCTAATGCACATACTGTGGGCTTGTCAATTACTTTCCCAGTGAATAGATTAAAACGCCACAGAGGATAGAGCCATTTCATTAGTCAGACGTAATGCCCCCCAGACATAACCAGGTACGAACACTTCACCCCTAAATATGCAGGAAAATGAGCAAAACTATTAAGCCCATATAAATCGAATAAATTGTGGCAACATGAAATTAAGTTTACGCTCTATTTAATTCTGTCCCACTGCTTGTATTGCATTTTGGGAGACACGTTTTTTTTTTTTTTTCTTCCGAGGAGTGTGATCATTAAGAATATTTTGGAGGCTTTTAATAAAAAGGTCTCCCACGCTGAAGGTGCAGGGCCGCCGCTAATTGCTCTAATGGATGTTCGGGTCGTGAGCGTCGCCGGGTTGGATAATGGCCGACAGCAGCAACCGTCAAATTCTCCTTTTTTTTTTTTTTTTTTTCCTGTTTGCACATCTATGATCTCACACTCCTCAGCTCAACATGAATCTGGAAGAACATTAGGCAGCTTTTGGAATGTGTGTCAGCTGGATGTCTCGGCTTCTCCGCCGCCGCCGCCGCCGTTTCTGGAGCCGTTTTTCACATTTCATCACGCCGCTAAACCCCTTTTGTATGAAAAAGGGAGGGCCGTGAGGATTTTGACACTCGTGTGTGTCGAGTATCAGCAACGTCGTTATCAAATCACAATGAATGTAACAGAAAAATCAGCTTAAAAAACGCTCAGATTGCTGATGTTACAGAATGCCAATAATATATCACCAGAGAAACGGAGAAGAATGCAACAGTTTGACAAAAACAGCGTCTTGTTAAATCCGTCTGACTTACAATCAGCAGTGAGTCGCCATAGCAACCACGAGTAGAAAACACAAACTAAACTAATGTATAAAGTACTGTTTGCTTTTAAAAGACGTGGATGTCGTCATGGTGACAGCAGCGGTTGGTTTGTGGCCTTGAGTTCGGATTTTGGCTGTTGCCATCTTGGTTTTTTGCAACCAGTGAAGGAAGTGACCATATTTGGACAGTTGAAGGAGCGACGGGTGGATCTGATGAAATACAGGCGGCAGAGCGGCACCTTTACTGGATCTGGTTCCATGCGGATTCTGGTGTGAAGCTGCTAACAAAGTTAGCTTCTATAATTCAAGGTCAACAAATTGCTTGTTTTGTCAAAAACACAAAATTATTCCATTGCATCCAACAAGATAAAAACCCAGGAAACCAGAAGTAGTTTTCCCCGAATTCACGAGAGAGGAAGCTTCATCAAAGCACACACACACAAGTATTGTTGTCAAAGACGTGTTTGCTTTCCAAAATGACGGCAGATATAAGAGGATTACACGGCTCGTTCCCAGCTTCTGATTCCGATCACCTTTTTTTTTTTGTTCCTGCTATCAGAAATCCTCATCTTCATCCATAACAGGCTGCCGAACAACACAAAGGCTGACGCTCTCGTGCCTGAATAACTCAGATTTAATTTCAGTTAAGAAAAAAAAGAAAAAAGTTGTGTGATCAGCTGAATGTTCCCGCCGCATCTCGAGGCCGATGCACCGATGCTAACACCCCCCCTCCCCCTCCTCGATGATTACGCTCGCTCACAAGTGGAGAAAAAAACGGAGCAACTGGTTGACAAATCTATTTTTATGATGATGCATAAACTTCCAGTGAAACAATGGGGAGAGGTGATGATTGCTGCATCCCACCCTGTCAAACATGCCGCTGGAGTGCAGCGCCAGGTGATGCTATTTATACCAGACAAAGAAACTATAAAGATCCTTCCTCCACCGCCCAGGTATTACAGTTTTACCAACAGCACCTGGTTATGTATCAAAGCATCAAGGCTTTGTGTTAATTGTAAAAAGCTGACATGATGAGTGGACCATTTCTTCGATTGTCACAAGTCTAAATATATAGCAGAGCTTTCCAGTCGCCGTCTGAAACGGGGTCGGGGCAGGAGAAACAATCAGGGGGGGCAGTTGGGAGCCGGGGCTCCGTTGTGTGCCGTTGATTTATATCTTAAACAACCTCTCCCGGTGCTAAAAGGTGAGACTGTTTGTGACAGAGATGGACCGGGCGCGCTGGCAAGAGAGAGAGGGATGATGCGGGTTTTAAAAAATGCATCACCGTTAAATCAAAGAGTAACCTTGAGCGAGTTCAGGCCGGTGCCAGCGTCGGTGACACGCTCTGCCCTCGGTGCTCGGCGCCACGGAGCATGCCAAACAGCGAGGGGGGGGGCTCATCGCTCCGGCTCATCGCTGACCGATGGCACTCACACATTTTATCTCAACATGTTAAAGACCAAGTCTGAGGGAAGGAGACGTCCTTGCAAACGAAACAAAAAATAAAAATCCTCGTTCATCACTGGAGACGTAGATGTGTTTGCAGATGTTGAAGTCAGAAAGCAGCGGTTCAACCTATGTGACCCCGCTTCCTGCTGGAGGAGCCATTTACTTGTTGTCAGTTTAGTTTTATTAATTCGACTATTACTGTCTTGTCTATTCTAGAAGTTTGCTTATTCAGTTCACAAGTCTTTAATGTTTTTCAGGCCAAGGACATGAAGAGACTATTTATATCATATAAAACTGTGTTCCTTATTAAACCAATAATAAAGTGTAGTGTAGCCTATAGTACCATTTAGTACATATAGTACTTATGTAATGGTGCATGGATACTAAGCTAAGCCATTAAAATCATTGTTGACAGATTCATATTTTAATTCGATTTTGGTATTTCTACATCACAATTTCACATTAAAACAACAATTAACATTTATATTTAATATAGCTTGTATTGTTAAGGTGTATTTTTGGACATATTTCACATTTTAGAAGCAAAAAAGTTTGGGATCAAATAATTTAGGATTAGATCTTTGATAGTATGTCCTTTACTTGTTGAGTTCAGTCATTTTCTTGTTTGCCATATTTCGTTTTTTGTGTATTAAGTATTTTGTCTTGAGTTGGGTTAAACTGTGGGCACCTGAGATTATATAGGTGGGCAGGTATAGGACCAGCATGCACCTGGGTGGCAGCAGGAGCCACCCTTTGATCTTCTGTCTGCTTGTTGGAAAATAAACCAACAAAAAAAACACCAAAACTTTGAATGGACAATGAACGTATTTTCCCTGCGTACACCACCTCCCATGATGCATCAGTGGCCCTTTGATTATGATTTAAATCGATATGTTTTACCTACACCTGCTGTTTCACTAAAAACCCACTGTGACCTTTTCCTTTTTGCATCCCTTGTATTTGTTTGTCTATACGTCCAAAAAGAAGTGGATTCAGGTAAAGAAACGCTTTCATAATGAGAAAAATACAGAATGTGAATATGAGATTAATTTGTATTATTCTCGTTTGCTGCAAGACAAACTCCCCGAGCTATTACAAGTTTTTTTTTTTAGTGGAGCAGACAAAGCTTCAGAGTGTAGCCTGGAGGAGGAAAAATTAAACTCCAGCGTTCCCCTGAGCTGCAACGGCTGAACTTTACATATTTCTTCCTCGGCCAGATTACTAAATCAAGGAACTACATTTATTTACGCTTTTTAATAAAGCATCGAAGGCCCCCCAGAGGAACGTCTTTATAGAGAGGCCTGATGGGGGGAAAGGCTGTGCAGCTGCTGAGTACCCACACTTTCAGTAAATAATGTCTTCTGGAGCGTTATGGTATCCATAAAACCGTTCCCGGTGAAGGAGGACGGACTGAGCAGCCTGCATTTACATCCGGAAACAGAAAAGAAACATCATTTTTGATTCGATTTCTAGGGGCAGAAGCTATCTGTGGTATATAACTTTTTTTTTTTTTTTTAAATCCAACTTCCCTTGGTTTCTCCCACATTCATTGAGACATGTCATCCATCTATGGCGGCCCGCGGCTGCAGCAGCAGCAGCAGCAGCAGCAGCTCCTCCGACCGGAGTGGCTGCTGCAGCCGCGGCTGTATTTCAGCATGTTGAAGTGCATGGAGAATTCCCATGAAGGGTAAGGGATTATGGATTTTGGCCTCTAAGCTGCCTGGATGCCCAGTGAGGATGTCTCTGAGCGTAGTAATCTTCAAACGCCACGCAGAGTGATGAGTGGGCACCGAGGAGTTCTACTCAGGATCTAAATGTGTTCCAGCAAGTTACTGGTGAGCGAGGGGGAGGGAGGGGGGGAAAAACACCATTTGGTGCAGAAATGGGGGGGGGGGGGGGAGGATCGACCGACTGCTTCCTCCGGGGCGAGAGAGACACTTTTGATCCCGTGACCCGTTTTTTTGAGCTCCAGTCTTGTGTGCGCCGAGCGGAGGGATCACACTGGAGGGGGTGCGGATGTAAATGTCATGGTTCCCCATCAGCACACATAACTGCAGGATGGAAAAAGTCAATTGAGCAATTTTTTTTTTTTTTTTTTTTTTTGGAGGGGGCTTCATAATGAGGGGCACGCTCAAAGTCTGTTTTTTTTTTAAAAAGTCCCTCCCCCCCCTGTATAAAAATGAGACTTGTGGAGGACAGTGGAGAAGGAGAGGAGATCCACATCTCTGGAGTTGGAGGAAGGAAATCAATGACGCACGTCTGTGATCAATATCAGACATTTCTCTGACTCTTGTTCTTATTGGATTAAACCCCCCACTTACTTCATTAGAGGCCCCCCCATCCCCCCCGTCTGATTTAAGTCATTTAAGTGAACTCAAATTGCCTTGATAGCATCTGGGATCTGGAGATAAGGTGAGTAAGAGCAGGAGGAGGATCAGACGGGGGTGAAGGACACCGGGGGAGATTTACATCCCCCCCCCTCACCCTCCATCTGTACGCTCGCATCACAAACTTGGAGATGATGTCAGAGGTCAGGGTGCACACCGGAAGACTTCACGTAGGAGATCAGACGGTAGATCACGGTATTTTAAAGGGAGGGACGATGGGAGCAGGAAGTGACCTCGGGGTTCAACGCTGCTTTGGTGATAATCAAATCAAATCCACGTAAAACTCACAAACCTCTCCTGTTTTTAAACGTCGGCGTGCTGATCGCGTCGGTATGCTGCTCACACACTCTGCCGGTGACTGTGCAGCACAAATATAGTGTCCGAGGCTACGAACAGGTACATCCATTTGGAGCATGACAAGAAACTCCCTTCAGGTGACAACTAAATGTACATGCTATTAGATCAGCAGCAGTATAGTGTGATGAAATAAATTGAAGCCAACAGATGAAAGCTTGGGGCCCCAAACAGGAGAGAGGAGTCTTTTTTTTTTTTTTTTTTTTTAAATAAAAAAAAAAGGTGCTTCTCTCTTTTTTTCCCTTCTTTTTTGTTATGCAACACTGCCACCCTTTGGACACATAGAGAACTACACGCTGTGATGCAGAGAGAAGCCTTTGACACACAGAGAGACTGCAACTAATGATGCTTTCCATTATCGGTTAATCTGACAATTACTTTTTTGGATTAATTCAGTCCAGAAAACTATTAAAAATTGGATTCACAGTCCAAATCCATCCAAATGTTTTTGTTTTATCCCAGCAAAGGTTGAAAAACTCAAATTCTGTTACTGGAGAAACTGGAAACGGAGGATGGTGGGACATTTTTCAACTTAAATAAGTCTAAGAATAAACTGATTGTGTTTCTGTCGATGGATCTGATCAGCTGGTCGACTAATTCATTTGCAAAACAATGATAACTTTTCAATTACTGTATGTAAATATATCTTTTATTTCATATTGTTAGACACAATTTCCAGTTTCTGGCACACTAACACCACTTGCTTTAATGTATATATACTGTGCTATATATTTATTAATTAATTAGTAAACACACTAGACAATACTATTTATACACAACTATACATTGTGTTGTACTATTTGATCTTATAAATAGTACATTATATTTCTCTACTTTTACAGACAAACAATAAAAAAACACTACTGTGATGTTCTTGTAATTTTGACAATCTGGGGATCGATTAAGGTTTATTTTATCTTAAATAATCAATTATATAGAAAAACAAAACACTTCATGCATCATCAATGTTTTTTTTTAGTTTAGTTTGTATTTTAACTGATTTTACAGATTTTATTTGCCTCATTTCATTCTCGAAATGGTTGAACCATAAAACACATTACTTTGTTTTTAAAAGTGCTATATGAAATAAGTATCTAATCATTATTAATATAATTACGATTACTACTATTGATACTATGCTTATTGTTATTATAACTAATATATTACAATATTTTGTATCACTATTTTATTTGTAGTAGTATTAGTATTTGTGTTAATATTTGTATATATTATTATTATTATAATTATTATAATTGCTGATGTCTACCTTCCTCTATTGTTATCCAGACTTGGACCATGAAACTCGGCTACACCTTTATGCACTGAGCGCTTCTGCACGAAGAGGCGAGGCACGAAACATCGGAACGTGACGCGCGCGCCGTCCGGGGAGCGCACCCTGGGTGACGTCAGCGTTGTGTGCTGGTTGTGAGTGAGCAGCTGTGTGCGTGTGCACGCGGACAGTAGAGAGCAGGGCCTCGAGCCGGAGCTGCGGACCGAGCAGGAATATAAGGAGCTCTTCTTCTATCCGCGTCATCATCGTCATCCTCAGGTAGGCGAGACCGAAACCGAGCTTTTATTCTGATATTCTCATCAATGCCGTCATGTTTCTGCGATGTTTCCGCAGCGCGACGCGGGTTCTTCCGCAGTGATTCCGGCGCTGCGTTAGTTCATTCACGTAGAAGTCGAATTCATCATTCCTCATTCCTCTTTCTTAGCGTTTTAATCGCATCGTTTTCCGTCTAAATGTGTGACGCGCGCGAGCTTTTATGTAAAATATGATTATTTATTCATGCTGTGATGGAGAACAGCTGATGCGCTTCTGGGAAACGTGTGGTGCTGATGTTTTCCTCCTCTCCCCCCGAAGCTAAAAAAACCTACGACAGCCGCTGGTGCTTGAACGCAGCAGAAGTACAAATAAGACCTCAGTCAGTCACACCTTATTATAGTATATATCACACCTTGTTCTAGTATATAGAAACACAGGTGAAGTATCACACCTGATTCTAGTATAAAGAAACACAGGTGAAGTATCACACCTGATTCTAGTATAGAAACACAGGTGAAGTATCACACCTGATTCTAGTATAGAAACACAGGTGAAGTATCACACCTTATACTAGTAGGCTATATAGAAACACAGGTGAAGTATCACACCTTATACTAGTATATAGAAACACAGGTGAAGTATCACACCTTATACTAGTATATAGAAACACAGGTGAAGTATCACACCTTATACTAGTATATAGAAACACAGGTGAAGTATCACATCTGATTCTAGTATATAAAAAACACAGGTGAGGTATCACACCTTATTATAGTATAGATATAGAAACACAGGTGAAGTATCACACCTTATTCTAGTATAGAAACACAGGTGAAGTATCACACCTTATACTAGTATATAGAAAGACAGGTGAAGTATCACACCTGATTCTAGTATATATCACACCTTATTCTAGTATATAGAAACACAGGTGAAGTATCACACCTGATTCTAGTATATATCACACCTGATGATAGTATAAAGAAACACAGGTAGGTATCACACCTGATTCTAGTATATATCACACCTTATTCTAGTATATAGAAACACAGGTGAAGTATCACACCTGATGATAGTATAAAGAAACACAGGTAGGTATCACACCTTAATGCTTCTATACTCAAGTAGAAGTACACATCCTTGTGTTCAAAAATACTCTTAGTAAAGTAGAAGTACTTATTGAACTTCTTTACTCAAGTAAAAATGAAAAAGTACACGCTCTGAAATGTACTCAAAGTATAAATAAAAAGATAACTGAATCTGGCGTCATTTTAGCAGAAAAAAAAACAAATAAAAAAATCGATAATTCTCCTCAAATGCATTGAAACTAAATTAACGAGCCTGTAAAGATATTTGTTTTTCAATGTAGGGAGGAAAAGTACAAAGTTGTCAGAAAAATAAATACTTGATTAAAGTGCAGATACCTGAAGTACAGTCACACAGTATTTGTACAAAACTAGAGAGAAGACCTTTGAATCAAATCTTATAATCTAATAATTACTTTAAAATCAGCAGTATTTGACCACTAAATCGGATCTACTTTAAATAATACGAAGGAAAAAAATGTGTGTTAAATAACAAAAATATTTGCAACTACAAACTGATAATGTCTGTAATCCAGTAAAATGCTCCTTATTCTCCACAGGTAAACTACAAAGATGGAGGGAGGACATTTGTGAGTATATATATAAATACACCTTTATGGTATTTGCAGTCCATCTTAGGAAAGCACCACACTGATCTAAAGCTCCGTGTCATTGCAGCGGCTACACCCAAGACTACCTGGACCGCTTCATCCAGAGCCAAGACCAGTCCGTGGTGAACAAGTTCCAGCAGAAGTACTGGAAAACCAAGCAGACGCTCATCAAGGTCACGGGCAAGAAAGAGGACGAGCATGTGGTGGCGTCGGACGCCGATCTGGACGGCAAGCTGGAGGTGAGGAGGAGGAACGTGAGAATGTGAAGTAATCAGAAGGAAGGAGAAGGCCGCGGTCACAACGCAGGAACATTAAGAAACACTGGAGATACTTTCCCCTCCGGCCGTTTACTTAAAATGGCTTTTTGATTCACAGGATGCCAGCGTTCGCTCCAGGCCCAAAATGTGAATTTAATGGCTGAAATCAATACCTCATCAAAGATGGAACATCCAGTCTGATTTAAGGCCACAGGCCTCGACCGGCGTCACCGCAAACTTTATTTACATAGAAGATCAGAAGCTTTGAAGCGTGTTTGGACACTTCTAGTATTACCTCGTTAAAAGGCTTTAATGTCGCATCACCAACACTTATGTCTTCTTCAATATAACTCCACGTATTCAGGCGGCGAGCTGCACAACGGCTCTATACAGTGAGATCTCCGTGTTGTAGTGTCTGAATGTAGACTGAGAATTATTAAACACTGGTCCACTCAAAGCATCCTACAGTTCAACCAATGCTCACTAACAGAGAATTAACCATCATGCATTGCACTGAAGGAAAAATGACGAGCAGTGCGTCACAACACAAACGGCCAAAAAGTACTAAACAGTACGCTTCATAGCAGACTACGAAGTCCTCTACGTAGGACTGAGTAGGGAATAGTGAAGTAAGTAAGTAAGTGAGTGAGTAGGGAGTAGTGAAGTAAGTGAGTGAATAGAAAGTAGTGAAGTAAGTATGTGAGTGGGGAGTAGTGAAGTAAGTAAGTAAGTGAGTAGGGAGTAGTGAAGTTAGTAAGTATGTGAGTAGGGAGTAGTGAAGTATGTAAGTAAGTGAGTAGGGAGTAGTGAAGTTAGTAAGTATGTGAGTAGGGAGTAGTGAAGTATGTAAGTGAGTGAGTAGGGAGTAGTGAAGTTAGTAAGTATGTGAGTAGGGAGTAGTGCAGTAAGTAAGTATGTGAGTGAGTAGGGAGTAGTGAAGTTAGTGAGTGTGTAGGGAGTAGTGAAGTTAGTAAGTATGTGAGTAGGGAGTAGTGCAGTAAGTAAGTATGTGAGTGAGTAGGGAGTAGTGAAGTTAGTAAGTGAGTGAGTAGGGTGTAGTGAAGTTAGTAAGTGAGTGAGTAGGGAGTAGTGAAGTAAGTAAGTAAGTGAGTAGGGAGTAGTGAAGTTAGTAAGTATGTGAGTAGGGAGTAGTGAAGTAAGTAAGTATGTGAGTAGGGAGTAGTGAAGTTAGTAAGTATGTGAGTAGGGAGTAGTGAAGTAAGTAAGTATGTGAGTGAGTAGGGAGTAGTGAAGTTAGTAAGTGAGTGAGTAGGGAGTAGTGAAGTTAGTAAGTGAGTGAGTAGGGAGTAGTGAAGTTAGTAAGTATGTGAGTAGGGAGTAGTGAAGTAAGTAAGTATGTGAGTAGGGAGTAGTGAAGTTAGTAAGTATGTGAGTAGGGAGTAGTGAAGTAAGTAAGTATGTGAGTGAGTAGGGAGTAGTGAAGTTAGTAAGTATGTGAGTAGGGAGTAGTGAAGTTAGTAAGTATGTGAGTAGGGAGTAGTGAAGTTAGTAAGTATGTGAGTAGGGAGTAGTGAAGTTAGTAAGTATGTGAGTAGGGAGTAGTGAAGTAAGTAAGTAAGTGAGTAGGGAGTAGTGAAGTAACTAAGTATGTGAGTAGGGAGTAGTGAAGTAAGTAAGTATGTGAGTAGGGAGTAGTGAAGTTAGTAAGTAAGTGAGTAGGGAGTAGTGAAGTATGTGAGTCATATTAAACTACAATGATCTGGTATTGAGTGTCTACTGGTTTTTCTCCCTGCAGGTCTTCCACTCCGTTCAGAGGACTTGCATGGAGCTGCTCAAGGTCATCGAGCAGTACCAGAGGAGGATCTGCTGTGAGTATTCGGTGGAAACAGAAACTTTGAAATGACATTTTTCATTGAAGAGTTCATGTAAATATTATATCTCAACACATGAACATGTATTCGTCTGTACTGTGTAGTTCTGTCCCAAGAGGAGAACGAGCTGGGTCGCTTCCTGCGCTCTCAGGGCTCGCAAGATAAAACCAGAGCCGGGAAGATCATGCAGGCGACCGGGAAAGCTCTCTGCTTCTCCTCCCAGCAAAGGTAACATGCAACACGCATAAAAGGTCAGTCGGTAGAGAAACACTACTCAAGGTGAGATCTGCGGGCGGAGACGTGAAAGAAAAATGGAAAAACAGCTTCATTATGGACAAAAAATGCAAGAATGGTGGACAACATACCCACTTTGCCAGTGTATGAACTCGGGGAGTGTCGAGAAAAGGCAGGTGTGTGTCGCAGACAATGAACAGAGCAAACACAGCCGAGAGGAAACGACATGCATCCAGTTAATAGTCAAACAACACACACACAAGAGAGACCAATCTGTGCCAACATGCAGATGCAAAAGATATGAGTGGGATTTCAGGTTATTCCAGTGAACTTTGTTAAAAGGTTTGTTCCTGAAAACAAGCTGCAGAATGTGGATCGTTCAGACCGACGCTACGATTAAAGCTCCTCGGAGGAAACAGGAAGTCAGACAGGGTCGGGTTTGTGGTCGTCAGGCAGAAGAAATGCAGCACCATAACATCTGGGATGTTGTCGTGTAAATGTTCTATTTCTTGATATTGTGAATTCAGCCTTGAATGTCTGAATGGAGTGTTTTCAGATGAAGACATGTGGGAAACACCGATATTATTCAGGTTCATATTCTTTGAATATGAGTACTGCAGTGGCCAAAAGTTTTTAAGTTTTTAGGTTGTGATCAACCGTTTTTCTGCAAACCTTTGTGAGAGACAAAGATGTTGGAGTCGGCAAAGATCATAAAGGTGATCTCAGTCTCCTGTACTCAAATTTGCTGCAGCCAGCAGCAGGCCTGCTAACATTGCAGTGCGATGCATCAGAGAGGAGCAACATGGGCAGCCGGTTGCGTATTTGCCGGCAGGGGCTCCGGGCAGAAACAGATCAAGAAGGAACCGTTAGCCGTCGGTTTTGTCAGCTCACGTATGTCCGGCCCGCGGCCTTCCGACCGCTAAAGGTCTCCGGGGTTTGACAAAACCTCTGCTCAGTGGTCAAAGACGCCACGCTGGCGAGGCTGCAGGGATCCGAAGGTCAGACTCAGATACCGCCCCGAGAACCACTTAGCTGCTGGCTGGTTTCCAACAGAGATGGGGGGGTGACAGCTGAGATGGAGGATGAGTCGGTCAACGTGGTGCATTACCGGCCGGTATCCTGGGACGGACCGCAGGCGGTTCAAAGAGCCACAGAGCTGGAATCAGAACCGCGAGGCAAGAAGAAGTGTCTTCAGCAAGGAGGGGGGGCTGAAATCCAGGATCCTGTGGAAAGTTACTCTCCTGTAGAGATGAACTTTTTGCAAGGTCAGCTAGAGAACACACTCCTCAGGTATCCACAACGAGGGATCAGTGTGTTTATTTGCTCAACATGAATGTGCAGATGTAAATATGGATCTCTGCAGACGAGAGACAAAAAGAGATTCTGAGGCCACATGAGATTCTGAAGGATCCCTAGGAGAAGACAGAGACCACTCAATAGTCCCGCATCCCCCCCACAGACCTCCTCCAGCCCTAAACCACGCCCCACAATCTCCGGTCCTCTGGCACCGGTCTGCTCTCCACTCACAGGGAGGAGTGGCGCCTTAATGACCTGCTAGTGATTTTAATTCAGCATTTTCCTTTGTGACAAATTATTCAGCAGACGGTATTCTGTTGTATGAAAGGTAAACATGGTCATGATGTAACGTCAGACATGCTTAATGAACCACGACAACCCCGTCCAGGTTGGCTTTGAGGAACCCGCTGTGCCGTCTGTACCAGGAAGTGGAAACGTTTCGCTACAGAGCGATTTCCGACACGTGGCTGACGGTGAACCGGATGGAGCAGTCCAGGACCGAATACCGCGGAGCGCTGCTCTGGATGAAAGACGTGTCTCAGGAGCTGGATCCAGACACGCACAAACAGATGGAGAAGTTCCGCAAGGTTCGTCACACAAGTGTAATTAATTAACGACTAATTATGAGGAGGTTAAATGTCAGATTCCCCAACTTTTACTGACTAAAAATCGGAATTTCCAGGACCAGGTCGCCTTTGTGTTGAGCAACAGAAAACAGTATTTTAAAACCTTAATTAGTGAACTTTACAAAACTACTTACTGTGAACTTTACAAAGCTACTAAATGTAAACTTTACAAAACTATGAACTGAACTTTACAAAACTACGAACTGGACTCTACAAAACTACTAACTGTGAACTTTACAAAACTACTTACTGTGAACTTTACAAAACTACCAACTGTGAACTTTACAAAACTACTAACTGTGAACTTTACAAAACTACCAACTGTGAACTTTACAAAACTACTAGCTGTGAACTTTACAAAACTACCAACTGTGAACTTTACAAAACTACTAGCTGTGAACTTTACAAAACTACTAGCTGTGAACTTTACAAAACTACCAACTGTGAACTTTACAAAACTACTAGCTGTGAACTTTACAAAACTACCAACTGTGAACTTTACAAAACTACTAACTGAACTTGACAAAACTACGAACTGGACTCTACAAAACTACTAACTGTGAACTTTACAAAACTACTAACTATGAACTTTACAAAACTACTAGCTGTGAACTTTACAAAACTACTAGCTGTGAACTTTACAAAACTACTAACTGAACTTGACAAAACTACGAACTGGACTCTACAAAACTACTAACTGTGAACTTTACAAAACTACTAACTATGAACTTTACAAAACTACTAAATGTGAACTTGCAGTACAAAAAATTGCAACTTTTGGCCTGCAAGTACAAAATGTAAAGTTTTCCCTGCTTGAACGGTGCACATTAATTGTGTTATTTGTTGTTCATGAGCAGTAAACTGGCGCTGAAAAACCACCAACAACAACCACTGTACGAAATAGGACCCAGTAAAGAAAAATACAGCGTGGGAAATATTTTACATTTTGATAAATGGCAACTAATAATTAAACATGCTACGGACAAAATTCCCTGATATTCCATAACTTGGCCCAAAAAATGATCAAATCCCCTGATATTCCTGAAACTCCCTGCCTCCATGGAAACCTGAAAACATTAATTTGCCAATTATTTGAGCTTTTTTGTTAAATTACTTCAAGTTGGCTGTTGCTCAACTGGCAACCTATTGCCTAATATCAGAGCTACATAAAAACAGACCAAAACCTTCCAACACAGCATGGGAGAAAGGTAAAATAGTATGTCTGCTCCAACAAGTTATCTGCTGTAGGATTTAGAAAAAAAAATAAAAATGAATTAATAAAAAACAAAATGCCAGGAAACAAGCAGAATTAGACGCCTTTATACGGCATCACAGCTAAAGATATGCACTTATGAAGATATTCACAATATGAACTAACTGATTCATTGTTCCAGCCCTAATTTACTGTAATACCTGGCCATACAAGCAGCACAAAGCAGGAAAAACTAACAAACTGATGCCACTAGGGGGCAGAAGGCGCCATCAAGTGGCTCCACAGATTATATTTGACCCTGCATGCTCTCCTCTGCTGACACAAAAGTGAACTCCCGTGTTTTCCTTCCCGTTCAGACCTGTATGACACATAATACTATCACACTGTGGTGCTTCTCTTCTGTTGGGACATTTCTGTCTCCTCCGTTTACACCTCTCAGGTTCAGGCTCAGGTTCGCAGCACCAAAACAAGCTTCGACAAACTCAAGAACGACGTCTGCCAGAAGGTCGACCTGCTGGGAGCGAGTCGCTGCAACCTCCTCTCCCACGTTCTAACCACATATCAGGTAGAACCAGCTGTTTGCATTCACCCCACTGGTCTCCACAAGGACCGTCGCCATGGTGATCTAACTAGCAGACCACGCCACGAGCCAAATTAACTCACGTGAATGACTTTGATGTGTTTCAGACGACACTTTTGCACTTCTGGGAGAAGACATCCCACACCATGGCAGCCATTCACGAGAGCTTCAAGGGCACTCAGCATTACGAGTTCTCGACTCTCAAGGTCAGAGACTCCCAACGATCGGTACCAAAGTAGTTCTACATCTCCAGAATCAGGCTGATGACTAAAATACATCGTTTTCTTTCAGACCTTACAAGACAAGCCGGCCAAGAAGAAGGGGAAGAAAAAAGCCAAAGCAGAGGCCGAAGATGGCGGAAAGGCCGAGAGCACGGACGACCAGTGAGTTACCTCGTCGAGCAGGACGACCAATCACAAGCAGGACAACAGGGGAAACCCAGGATGTAGATTCTAAACCCTCAACCAGCCTGGACTCTAATATGTGTGTAACATGTTATTAATCTTCTGTTTGTCATATTTACAGACTCATCTCACTAGGAAATGAAAACGCCGGCGATAAGACCAGAGAAGGTAAACATGTTATTACACTCCTATTATTATTATTATTATTATTATTACTATTACTATTATTATTAGATGGAAATAAACTGCAGCTTTATATTCTCATAATCAAAATGTACAATTCTAGTGAATTTTGTCAGAAAATCAAGAAGATATTAAGTTTACTATCAGAGAAGATTAAGCATATGTAAAATAAGTTGGACAGTGAATTTTGGTAATTTTCTTGCCCTTATATACATCAAATACATTTTTGCCCATAAAGTTGGAATATTTTGTTTTCAGACACTGTTTATTCCTATTTAAATGCATCACGTCATCAGGTGCAATGATTTACATCATGTGTCACGTATCAAAGGTGGAATTAATTCATGCATAACATTAGTTTGACGTTATAAAAAGACAAGATATTTGCAGATGAAAGTAGTTGCTACTAATCTAGTTATAGTTTCAGCTCTTGCTCATTCATAAATAACGTAAACCTGCCTGAAAATGAACAATGAGACATAAACGTAAGTGACCAAATGTTATTATAACTTATTATATAATTATGCATCATGGTTCTAGGGGATGAAGCTCGTCTCTCCGCCTGTCCGGAGCCGGAGGGCGAGGAGAAGGACAGCATGGCCTTCCTGAATGAGATCCTGGGCGGTTTGTCCATGGACGAGGGGGACTTCTCCCGAGAGTGGACCGAAGTGTTCGGAGACGGCGAGGAGGGAACGGCGGCGGCGGGTCGGCCGGCGGACGCCCTGCAGAGAGAAAACTCCTTCTTTCTGCCGTCTCAGCTGCTGGACCAGACCTTCAACAACCAGCAGCCGTCCCTCTCAGGTCGGAAAACATGAAAAAGCTTCAACTTGAATCAGAATTTCCAGCGTTCGCTTCTTGTTAAAACATCTAACATCTAATTTAATTAAGTCCTTAGGTGAAACGCCTGAAAACTACATTAGTTACTTTGTTTTTCCATGAAAGAGTGCATAATCAAACCCACGTCTGTCAGCGTAATAAAAAGGAGGCTATACTTATGTATCATAATATAATACAGACTTGCTTAGTAGGTAATTGCCAACTACTTTTCCATTTCCTCTGGGCTCTAACTGCTAAAGCACCTCGTCTGGTTCCTTAGCTCCTTGGTAAAGGCATGAAAACCTACGTTACATATTTCCTGGGTAAAATTATAATTCATTATTATGAAGAATGAGTGTAAACTATGACTCCTGCATGGTTACGGTGTTGTGTCGGTAAGGAAAGAAAACTTATGAGAGCAGGTTGAGGAGAGAAGCATCTGGTCGACGGCTGGATGGCAGGGACTTTAGAAAGGGAGGGGGGGCAAAGAGAGAGTCCAGCTGGTCCCTGAAACACACTTGGACCTGATCGACTAATCAAGTATAAAACTATTTGAAAGTGCAGGCAGAAACACGACTGAAATTAGCTTTGGCAGCATGCGGGGAAAACATCAGGTACACTCCAAACTAAATTGAACACTTATCCACCGCTGTTCTCAAAGCTCGTCTTGCACCTCCTGATCTACACTCAAATCCATTTTCCTGGTGCTAAATCAGCTGTTATGATGATGGAAGGAGGAAAATAGTCTGGGTGACTCAGCAGGAAGGGCCTCGTTCGAGAGGCTGCGGGCTTTTTGTCTTGCAGGAATAACAGCCTCAGGCTTCTTATATGATGGATAAGAAGTCAGACCTGCAGAAAGCATCATACAGACAGTAAGACCAAAAGGTCGTGACCTCCATCCTAAAGATTCAGGACCAAAACAGCCGAGTCCTGGAAGGAATCTGGTCCAGAGACTCGAAGAATGTGACTGATCTTGACCAAACGGCCCCCGAACATCCGGATCCAAAGTCAAATGGCTCGAGACCAAGAATCTTCACGGGAGGAAAATCCCCCAAATCCTCCCGAGTCGAGCGCATTCAGATGCATCCAATAAGAGCCGGAGCTGCTCCGAAGCCTTTAAACCAAAACAACTGAACACAATCCCAAACCGGTTTCCTTGTCGACGCAAAGATTCATAGAAAATGTCTGCTTCAACATTAGGACATGCAGAAAGAGAGGGAGGGGTAGTAGAATCATTATTTGGTTCTTTAAGCCTGTTGGGCTCAATTGTTTGAATTCGGAGCAAAAAAAAATTAGTTTGTTACAAAAAGGGAAATCATCAGCACATTCCGGCGTCCTCCCCGGTGGCGTTTAGTGTTCCTACATGCTGGAGATTATGAATACACAAAAGGATAAAAAGCAAAAATACATCTCCATCAAACAAGACCTCCAAAGTCGTAATTGCAACTTTTGGCCTGCGTCTAATAAACTCCAAATAATGACAGATGTGACTCAGATGTGATAAAAGTTATGATGATTTGCTGTTTGTGTGTCTTGTGTGTCGTGTGTGTGTGTGTGTGTGTGTGTGTGTGTGTGTGTGTGTGTGTCTCTCTCTCTCAGAAGAGTGTGATGATTTATTTGTTGGATCACGCTTTGGCACGTTATGCTTCCTCTGTCGGCGAAGCTGAAAATCTGCTTCTCCATTTCAGATTGGGAGGGGATTGTTCCACAGCACGCCGCCCAGGCAAAGGAGCATTCATCTGGAGCCAATCAGAATCCTTCTAAGCCAGCGGTGAAAGGTAGGCCGGCGCCAAAACGAGTAAAACACATGAAAATACTTTTTTTTTTTTTAGGGGAAGATGCTCCAACTGAAACCTGTTTATGAGCACTTTCAAAGAACTCCTGGGTTGTTTCCAGTCATGATTTTGGATATCAGCCATATGCAATCAAAAAGGGGGAGGGGCTTATATAACATTAAATCATGTTTTTTTTTTCAGGGACGTCCAAAGACCTGTCAGCGTGGTTCAACCTGTTTGCAGACCTGGACCCGCTCTCCAACCCCGACGCGGTCGGTAAGACCGACACAGAGCACGAACTTCACAACGCGTAGTTCCTCCTCCTCGTCACCATGGCAACGAGAAACGTGCACGCTCAGGGGTGAGCGTGGCTGAATGGAAGCTTTCCCACACGTCACCAGAACAATATCCAATCACTTCAGAGCTGAAACAATTAGTCGAATAATCGACAAGTAAAATCAAAAGGAAATTTAAAGATTTGCTGATTTCTTTATTGTATTTGGCAGGAAATGGAATAATTTATGCCATAAATGAGAAAGTGTGTTTTCACTTCATCTAATAGGCAAAACAGTTAGAAATCATAATGAAATCATCAATAACTGGATCTTTTTCTTGTTCCAACTATATCTAAAAAATATTATTACAATGTAGCAATTGTGTTCTTGAAGACCAATAAATTACATATCATTAAAGTATCTTATAACGAGAAATATAGTTCCAACAAGAGAAACGATCCTGATGTCTTCCTCTAGGTGGCAGTGTTACGCTGCTGTTAAGTTTCCCCACAAACAACTAGCAGCTCCGACTCTTTCCATGGTGGAATAAACATTTCCAAAGAGGACCTTATTAATCCTGCTGACTCGGGTTCAAACATTTAACATTAAGCACGGATACCTCGGTGTGAGTCGGGAGGAAGAAGAAGCCTTTGACGTTAGCGGCCTTGGAAAGTCTGCAGTCTCGAGTTTGTGATTCATTTCAGATTCCTCTTCATTAACGACATTGAAGATCACACACACACAAGGCAAGAAATCGTGACAAAGATCACAGTTCATATTAACTTAATACCGTAACAAACGAAGTAAAGTAACTGCCGTCACGGGGAAATATTCAAAAACAAACCGGAGAATACTTTCTGTCATTCATCAATACGTCATGCTCTGATCAGAATTAATGGAAACTGTTTCATGGATTAACAAAAAGCCACAAGGTTTCCTGTTTGTTTTTAAATCTGTTTTGTTGATTATAGTCCAAATCAATGTATCACTGCATGGTGCATGCCTTTGTTTTATGTTGTGACTGAATGAACAATGATTTTATAATAACGTGACATCATTTGAGATGTTATTGTTTTAGCTCAGTTATTGGATTTTGTGGGAAATAATAAATACATCAGAGCTGAAAGTTGGATTATAGTGAAAACACAAAGTCCCGTTACACTGATTTTGACTACAATGCTGCATTAAATGAAGATATATCAGAGTAAAAGCCTTAACCTCATCACAGATCACCAATGTAGAACCTCAGAACTATTCGATTCCTTGTCAAGTATCTTCGTTGTGATTTTATTTTGTTGCAACTTGTCGCCTTGTGTCATTTTAAAGTGGTTTAAAGTCATAACCAAATACATTGATTGCCTTACCGTGATTCCTATTTGTATAAATATATATAAATGCCATGCTTCTGAATAATCACCTCAGTCATTGTGTCTGTCTTTGGCCTCTGAAAAAGATTATATAACATCCAAAAAGAGACTTTTTTGGTTTTCTTTATTGGAAAAAAAAAAAAGGAAAACAAAAAACACACACACACACACACACACACACACACACACACACACACACACACACACACACACACACACACACACACACACACACACACACACACACACACACACACACACACACACACACACACACACACACACACACACACACACACACACACACACACACACACACACACACACACACACACACACACACACACACACACACACACACACACACACACACACACACACACACGATCTACATAAAAAGGCGTAATACACAGGAGAACTGAATCATCGTTGCCAAACATGGCAACCATTTCTGAACTGCACTGCACAATGAGCTTGTGAATATAAAAGAAAAAAATAAATCTGAATTAGTATGATTGAATCTTGAGCAGAAAAGTGTTATTAAACCTTAAATTTGTGTGGAATGTGTTGCATATTGTTCATATTTGAGTTTTCTGTGTGCAAAGTGGCTTCACAGACCAAAGTCAGGGAATGAAACGTGTATCGGTTTATCGTTTAAAAAACAAAACAATCACATCTGGTTGCTTTATATCGAGTCAAACTGTGTTACACAAAGTATTGTTAGTGTAGCTTTTACTTCAAACGAATGAACAAAATAAAGAAATCAATTGCACACTCAAGTACTGATTGTTTTAACTTAGAAATTGGTCTAAAAAAAAGGAAAATAGTGATTATCGTTTCACTTCGGAGTAAGTGCTTTAGTCTGGTTCAACGATTATCGTGTTTGAAACACTGAACCAGTGTTTGTGTTTCGCTGAACGGTTTATAAAATATATGAAACACACATAAACAAACGGTGCCTCTCTCACGTCTCAAATACTCCACCGGCCCCCGGTAACGTTCGCAGTTTGCTTTGGTTCGCATTTAATAAAAAAAAGGGGGAGAAACAAACAACATGTTTGTCAACTTCTCAAATTTGGGAGGGTGCAGTTATGTAGCCGTTTCCTCGCCGTTGATCTATGCAACAGCGACCTCTGGAATGTGTCGTAGCAACCTGAAAGTCCAACCTGAACAGGTTAACGCAAAAAAAAACAAAAAAAACGGATGTGACACCCATCGGGTGATCGGTACTCTTCATGGGGAAAAAATAAAATAGATTTCTAATTTCTGCAAAATACTGGAAAAGTGTTTCTGTAGAAGAAAGAAGGCAACATAGTCCAAGCAAGTACATTCCACATGACCTGAGTTATTGTTCCATGTAGTGTGTGTGTGTGTGTGTGTTGGGGGGGCAATTAAAACAAGGCAGTTAGGGAGTTGTGTGCTTTGTGATTGGTTATTTGGTCACTGAAAAACAGCAAATATTTGCATTTTGTGTCGAGCTAACTGCTAGTGATCAGACTAGAAAAGCAGACCTGTCTGTTGGCGAGCCTGTTGGGTGGAGCTCATACAACGCTGATTTCACAAAGACATTGTGCTACAAATACTTTAAAATAAACAACGAAAACAAAATAGGCCATGGCCTGTGTCGTTCTGAGGCCGTGTCTTAACGAGTGCAAACATTGTGGTTAATGTGTGGGGGTGGGGGGGGCGTAAGACGTCCTGATATGCTTTAAACATACATGAATCGAGCATTCCCATCCCTTAAAAAAAAAAAAAAAAAAAAAAAAAGCTTCCGTATATGTCCTTTAGATGTTAGCTCGCTGAGCAGCTAACAAGCTGCTCGGATAACGTGAGTAGAATGTTGCGTTTGTGATAAACACGATCATTTGAGCGGTGATTTATTTATTTATTCGTTTGCCAAAAGAAAGCAAAGCCATTGTTTTTGTGTTAACGGTACAGAGGAGGAGGTTGGGTTAGTGATGGGTGGAGGGAGGCGGTGCTCAAGGTCGGCACGCCGTTAAAAGTCTGGACGACAAAATGACCAAAACATTCGAGCTTGTTGCAGCAGCATGCCGGTACCTTATACTACTTTTGTCATTTCTAGACCTTGGGCACCCCCTGCTGGCTAACGTAAGGATTAACAGAGTGCAAGGTTTTTTTTTTTTTTTTTTTTTGTAGTTTTAAAGTCAGACCACCTGACTAGCTGTAGGTGGTTTTTGGTTTCTGAATACCTGAGGACTAGCTGGTGAGAAGCACGTCTGTGTCGGTGCTCTGGCCGTCTGTGCTGCTGTCTGTGTTCACGCCTGTGATCGCGTCGGTGCTCCAGTCGGCGGCGGCGGAGGCGGAGGCCGGGAAGGTAGCTAGTGGTGCAGTGGGCAGAGTCGGGGTCACCTGAGGCCCTGGGCTGTTGTTGCCATGGAGACCTGGGTTGGCGGAGGAGCAGGACGAGGGAGAGACGGGGGAGAAGAGGGAGGAGCAGAGGAGTTTGACGGGGCAGAAGGCGGAGCCCCTTGGGATGAAGTTCACCTTGTTTTTGTCGGGGCACGAGAAGAGAGGGAAACCTTTTGATTTGCCAGACCTGAAGACACAAACGAACAAAAACAAGTTTGCTTAATATTATGTATTTATATGTTTTGATTAGATGCGTGATGTTTATCCAACACGGCTGTTTTTTTTTTTGCCCTCAACCCTGCCACCCACAATGCAAATAAGATGGTTGGCTTTGTTCGGTCCTCTAACAGGATCTCCTGTGAAACGGCACAGTAACGCTTGTTTTTCCTTTTAATGATCACCGTGTACTCATTTAGAAACCACATAACAGATTAAAAAAATGAATAAATAAATACTTACACCATCTCCTCGAACACTTTGACCCTCTCGCAGCCCTCCGGAGGTTCCCGTTTGAACATGTAGCTGTTGTTGGGTTTGGGAGATGTGGCAAACTTGGGGAGAGGAGAGCAGCACACGCTGTCTGGAAATGTAGTAAAGAATATACAATTATTTAAAAAAAATTTATTTAGTCAGACATTCAAGTGTTTTCAGTAAATGATACAATTTATTAATGCTCTGTCATTTCTATTCCTCTGATATTCTTGTTTTTGTTTGATTGTATTTGCTTGTTTTTATTTTCTAATGCTTTTAAAGTTGTAAAATGTTGTGTAAAAAGCCCTTTTAGTTACCTTGTTGTTGAAAGATGCTATACAAATAGAATTGCCTTGCCTTATGCTGAAGCAGTAGCAGCTAACTAGCTTCAAGC
Source organism: Eutrigla gurnardus (assembly GCF_963514095.1). NCBI lineage: Eukaryota > Metazoa > Chordata > Actinopteri > Perciformes > Triglidae > Eutrigla > Eutrigla gurnardus. The sequence continues at coordinate 21,761,487 of NC_139937.1, read as the reverse complement.
AAGGATGAGGAGACATCACTTCTTCCATTCCAGGTTTTTTCTATCAGATTTTTATTTTTTATTGTTGTTGGTGCTGAAGTAAAATAATATAATATTATACTGAAGTTAACAGAGCTCCTCTCTCGAAGCCGAACCTTTGTCGGTGTCCTCTGCAGAGCACGGGCTTCCGTCGGCCGAGTGGACGTGGTCGGAGCTGCAGCGGCGGGGCGACGGGCTGGAGTCGCCGCTCGAAGGCGCCTGCGTGTCTGTGTCACGCGTGTCCCCGCCGCCGCTGTAGTGATGCGGAGGGAAGGGGGCGCGGCGGCCATCCACCGCGTCCATGGCCTGTGAGGTCAGAGAGCGGAGGAGGCGGTGAGAGGTCAAGCGTTAAACGTACACAGATCCTTAAAATGTCAGAGCGGCCGATGCTTTGAGAGACCGCCGCGACTCAAAAGGTTACATTCAATGACCCGCAACGGGCGACGTATCCTTGAAAAACCCAAAACTGTGACATCACTCTAGGCCAGAGATCTTCAACAGGGGGTCCGGGACCCCTAGAGGGTCCGCAGAGTTACTGCAGGAGGTCCCGGATATTATTTGATCCCAAACTTTTATTCTTCCAAAAATATAAATATGTACAAAAATCCACCTTAACATGAATACAACCTATATTAAGCAAATATAAATCTTCCGGTTTGTTTCATATTATGTTGTGAAATTGTGATGTAGAAATTATTATTTTAATATTATTGTATACATCCATCATTATATAGTACTCTTATACATGAAACTATAGGCTGCACTACACATTATTATTGGACTGTTTAATAAGGAACAATGTTTTATACGATATGTAATATGAGGTCCCTCCACCGGGTCTCTATAGGCCTTGGGGTCCCCTTCACCAGGTCTCTATAGGTCTTGGGGGTCCCTTCACCAGGTCTCTATAGGCCTTGGGGTCCCTCCACCAGGTCTCTATAGGTCTTGGGGGTCCCTTCACCAGGTCTCTATAGGCCCTGGGGTCCCTCCACCAGGTCTCTATAGGCCTTGGGGTCCCTTCACCGGGTCTCTATAGGCCTTGGGGTCCCTTCACCGGGTCTCTATAGGCCTTGGGGTCCCTTCACCAGGTCTCTATAGGCCTTGGGGTCCCTCCACCAGGTCTCTATAGGCCTTGGGGTCCCTCCACCAGGTCTCTATAGGCCTTGGGGTCCCTTCACCAGGTCTCTATAGGCCTTGGGGTCCCTTCACCGGGTCTCTATAGGCCTTGGGGTCCCTTCACCGGGTCTCTATAGGCCTTGGGGTCCCTTCACCAGGTCTCTATAGGCCTTGGGGGTCCTCAACTAAAAACCAGATGACTTGACAGCAGATGAACGCTGTGATGTGGAATTCTAACGGATTCTAACACGAAAGCGAGGAAAAAAAAAAAAAAAAAAAGAGTCTCGGTGCAAATCTGTGGCGGTGCGTGTATTTGTATGCACGTTGCTGATGCTAAGAGGGGGAAGTTTTACAGACCTGCCAAGGTTCACTAGCTCACATCACACAGGATTTACAGGCGTCCTCGCCTCGGAGCGATTTCATTCAGTGCGACTGTGATTCAGTGTGAGTGAGAGTATTATAACTGTCAGACTGTGTGATGCACTACACTGCATGTGACTTTACATGAAAGGTAATGTCATACATTTTAAGTATAACGCCAAAAGCATATTCATGCAGATAAACGTGGTTAAACTGGCACTGATTTTTTTTTCCTGCTCCACGTCTACAGTACGTTGCTTTGCTTCTGTGTAATTTTTATTTTTTCCCCCAAAAAATAAGGTCCCATGGGGAACACTGGAAAGGAGGCGGGACTTAGCCTCTCTATCCCCCACAAAGCACTATATTCACACCAGATACATAGAAACACATCCTAAATGAGTAATTAATGTTATATTATCCATTAACGTCCGAACAAGTTAACCTGATAAAGTACAGATTTGTGTTGCTGCTCTGCTTGTCATTAATGCACTCAGTCTGCAGCCAGTTTCCCACCGTCTTGTTGACAATTATATCGTTTTTCACCAACAAAGTGATATTTTAATTGTCAGAAATTCCTCATAATTACAAGGAAGGTGCCACGATGACATTTTTTCCTCCCCCGAGGCCGCTCGTTATTACAGGTCTGTATGACGTGACTGGAATCTGACATTTAACACCAACTGTCACAAGAGACGAAGACTTGACTTGCAAATGGACAAATTAGCTCGGCGTCGGGCAAGTTCAGATAAAGCACAAAGTGAACAAGCACTTTGAATAATGGAACACATCCCCCTACCTGTATGCCCTGCTCCCAGTCCTCTCTGATAAACACGTTCTCCAGCTCGTGGCTGATGCCCTCCACGCTGCTCGGCACCCTGCATATGAAGGATTTTGGCAAAGGGATTGTTGACAGGGCTGACTGAGTTCCCTTGTACTGGAAAGACGGGACAAAAAAATACATATATTAATTAGTGAAATGTGATTCGCTAGTCATGCAATGGAATACATAAAACTGCCTTCTTAACATCTGCTTTCTTAGCTACTCATTCACTTTCCAGAGATATTCACCAGGTGTTCAATTTAAAATACTGAAGAGGGATTAAATGTCGCGGAGGGAACACAAAAAAACACAGAGCCATGACTGCGATCTACCACATGTGCTGTTCCCACAGTGGCTGATGTGTACTGTTACTGGGCATCTGTTAATGAATGAACTGCGGGGGCATGCCCAGACACATTCCCTTCTCTTTTGACATGACTGGTCACAGGACTCATTAACTAGAGCTCCTCAGTCAAAGGCAGCGCAGCATCATAAACTTGCATTGAGATCAAATACGAGTCAGAAAGGCAAATGCAAAATGTGCTACAGATATAAACGAGCTACATAACTATTGCTCACTGATGACCTACAGCGTTGAACTGACTATATTCATATTCAACACCAATATCGTAGGCCTGTTCGATTAATCGATTTTAAATCGTAATCGCGATTATGTCGTTAGGACGATGTTAAAAACGTGAAAATCGTAAAATCGATGTTTCAAAAAGTTGATGTTCTGCACTTTATTCATTCATTTTTGTTTAATGGACACACCTTAAGATACACGTGAAAGTGAGGTTTTTCTCTTAATCTCAAAGGGATTGTTTTTTTTGTTTACAAGAGGTCTACAAGAAGATAACATGGAGCAAAGCCAGATGGCAAAAGTTCATTAATTGTTCTTTATATTAATCCCTTCAGGGATTTTTTTGTTTAATAAGAGCAAGGTTTGCACTCAAATCCCAATGGGGAAATTACTTGCAAAATGTTCAATAAAAAACAGCATATTTGAAATAATTTCTTTGCCTTTTGTCATTTCACAAATGAATCGAAAATCAGATTTTGAGAGAAGAAAATCGGGATTTTATTTTTGAGCAAAATCGAACAGCCCTACGTTATCGTCAACAGGTGTGATATGGGTTTGATCACCATCCGTTTCATAGGTATGCTCTTTGCTTTTGGCTGCTAAGCTACCGTATCGTGAAGTTAGAGTTAGTTAATGTTTTTCACCTGAGCGGAGCACAGAGCCGGTGACTCAGTTTGGGCCACGGCGTGATTATTGACGTGAATAACTCACCTGTGGTTGGCATGCGGCGCTGTGATGCGCCTGCTGCTGCAGCTGCAGCGAGATCTGCTCCCTGTCTTTGCTCTGTCGGCTGACCTGCTTGCTGCGCTGCAGCTGCAGTCTCAGTTTAGCAATCTGCTGGAAGAAAAGCAACATCACGTCAGCAATCAGGTCGTGAAGGCCGTATTTCTGTCCATATGTCAACAGTTTTATTGATGTTCCTCCTTTTTCCAGCAGCTGAGAGAAGAAAAGATAACCTACACTAACGGAACCAAATTAATATTTGCATCTAAATTTCAGTTTGACTGAGGTTACTGTGGTGCGTATAATTATTCAGCCGCGTCTGTCTGACGATGAAACGAGTTAGGTCAGTGGGTGTTTCTGCATCTGGCCCAGGATCAACCTTAAAAAACAGGATACCCTTTGTGAGCCGAACACACTCAGCTGTGCTATGCAGACAAAGGTGTGGTCTTTAATGCTGATCTTGTAATCCTGGCAACATAGTCAACAAAGAGAGTTGCTCTTTTTTCATAGATGTCCTCCCACACATGTAAACGCAGAGGTTAGCGAGCCTGAACACAGTTCACAGCATTCATCGAGTGACCGCAGCGGGTCGATAATGACAAGTCCAGGCAATCCTCGGGAGGTGGAGGAAGACAGGTTTTCCTGGCTGTGCCGTGTTATTGATTGTACAGGCCGAGGCCCTGGGATCGTCTGCAGCGAGCCGAGCAATGATTTGTTTCTAGTTGTTGTGTATAACTTAATTTACACTTCAATGTGATTAATTTAATCTGATCCAGATGGAAGACTTCATGCGATCACACGACTGTGAGTTCATAGCAAGAACATTAAGACTAACACTTGAATTCAATCCTGATTAACAAATTATTCAAGTTGGAAATCTTAACTGATGTACACCGTATCATTTGTATAGAACAAATTGGTCACAGGTCATTGGAAACCAAAAAGTTTACTTGCGTGAATTTCATCACGCAACTCATATGAGTCAGTGGTGTGTTTGGCCACCGCCTGCCTGTACACACACCGTCTGGGCATGCTCCTAATGAGTCAGAGGATGGTGTCCTGGGGGATCTCCTCCCAGACCTGGATCAGGGCATCAGTGAGCTCCTGGACTCTGGTGGTACTTGGCAGCGTCAGACATAACGCCCCACAGGTGCTCAATTGGATTTAGGTCAGAGGAACTTGAGGGCCGGTCAATGGCATCAATACCTTCAACACATGATGCCGGGCTAGTCCTGCACCAGGAGGAACCCAGGGGGCAAGTGCACCAGGAGGAACCCAGGGCCCACTGCACCAGGAGGAACCCAGGGCCCAGTGCCCCAGGAGGAACCCAGGGCCCAGTGCACCACGAGGAACCCAGGGCCCAGTGCACCACGAGGAACCCAGGGCCCAGTGCACCAGGAGGAACCCAGGGTCCAGTGCACCAGGAGGAACCCAGGGTCCAGTGCACCAGGAGGAACCCAGGGTCCAGTGCACCAGGAGGAACCCAGGGTCCAGTGCACCAGGAGGAACCAAGGGCCCTCTGCACCAGGAGGAACCAAGGGCCCACTGCACCAGGAGGAACCCAGGGCCCACTGCACCAGGAGGAACCCAGGGCCAAGTGCACCAGGAGGAACCCAGGGCCCACTGCACCAGGAGGAACCAAGGGCCCACTGCACCAGGAGGAACCCAGGGCCCACTGCACCGGGAGGAACCCAGGGCCCACTGCACCGGGAGGAACCCAGGGCCCAGTGCACCAGGAGGAACCTAGGGCCCAGTGCCCCAGGAGGAACCCAGGGCCCACTGCACCAGGAGGAACCCACTGCACCAGGAGGAACCCAGGACCCACTGCACCAGGAGGAACCCAGGGCCCAGTGCCCCAGGAGGAACCTAGGGCCCAGTGCCCCAGGAGGAACCCAGGGCCCAGTGCACCAGGAGGAACCCACTGCACCAGGAGGAACCCAGGGCCCACTGCACCGGGAGGAACCCAGGGCCCAGTGCACCAGGAGGAACCCAGGGAATATATATTGCCTCATTCACCTACTTATCTTTAATGCAATTGACCTCATTAAGGACTTGAATAACACCATCTTTGGTATTTTGTTTACAAGGTATTTATGGAATGAAGTTCTTACTGGTCGTTACATCTGGTTGAAATAGATTCTTGAAAGTGAACTTGTTTCATAAAAAGACTGAATGATATTTTTTAATGGTCTATTCTAACAAAAACCAGAGACATCTGTGCACCATTAATATTTTAGAACCAACTGTTGATGATGCAGATATCAGATCTCGTGCCCAAAAACAGGAAAATATGAACGTCTATTGTGTTGAATCTGCAAGGCTTTTAAGCAACACGAGTTCCCCCTGAATAAGTTCACTTAGTGCGAGCTAAAAAAAGAAAAGGAAAACAAGGGAACAATAAGGCTGTATCACCCTGAAGAGGAGCTCCTGCACCACTTCACAAAAACAACAGGCCGTAATGAGAAACGGGGATACAGTTGAGTGGGAAACAGAGGGGAGAAGGAGGTTAAATTTAGACTGCGGTCTGGAGAGTCGGAGACCAAATAGCTCCATGTGGTCGGCTGGTTGGCCACCAAACCCCAGCAGATAGACAGGACTGGAAACCAGTCTTGAGGAGCATAATATTTAGGCTGACCTCAGACCCTAACAAATAAAACACAGTCTGAATAAATGGAACAAGCATTTCACAAATGACAAAAACGTGCACTTTGAAATGTCTGTATGGATGTTTTTTTTTTTTTAATCAGTCTGGTTCAGCTTAGTGCCAAACAAATTGTCCGACACGACTCAATTGGCATTAATCCACCATCTGTGGTGCTCGTTGTCAGCAGCAGCTGCGACTTAGGCTGAAGCGAGGTTAAGACAGGTGAATCTACCTCTTTGAGATGGTCCGCGCTGCCCCAGGAGGCCGACCGCTGATGAGGACTTCCCTGTTCTGTTCCCTCGTCGATCCAGAGGCCCGGAGTCTGAAACGCATAAATACATGCCGGTACATGAAGTGCATAAACACACGCCGACACAGACACACCTCATGCTGCCAAAAGGTACCCTGTGTTTCATAAAATAGCATATTTTATGCTGAGCATAAACACGAGTTTCAATAGTGTGTGTGGATGCAATGATATCTAAAAAGGAGAATACATTACATTTCCCTCAAAGCCTATGACTAACTACCACGCAGTTTGAAAGATTTGTTTACTTGGCAGGGTGGCCTAATGTTTACAGAGATCAAATAACGTGGAGGTCACGGGTCCTTGAATATATATGCCCATCAACGTATCTTATAAAACATCCTTTTTTCAGATTTTCTTGCAGAATAGAAATACAGCTATTATAAACAAAATGTTCACACATATTTCAAGCCACATATCCTCAGATATACAAGAATTTAAAGTGTGTGCAGACCTTCTACGAAAAAGTTACGAAACGTCCATGAATGAATGCATGAGAGCATCGACTAAATACCCTAAAAGTAAGATGTTTGGACAAACAGCTGAGAAAGAGGTGGGTGAAAGCGGTAATGAGCGCCTTGTGCTCGAAAGCTGAAAATCTGGAATCAATGAAAACGAGGGAAACAGTCATAAGATACCGTCCCAGAGGAAAGACACTCCATTCAACAGGAAAAACAAAAGTCATAGCATGTTTGATTGCTCCCTTTAGTCAGCCAGGTTAAGATAAATACATCTGTGGAAGGGGGATTAGAAACCTTTTTCATTTTTTTGTGTTGTCTATGGCCTTAACGCGACGAGTACATTCAGAGATCCACCAGCCACTTAACAAGCTTTAGTGTAGAAATAATTACAGGGCTCCCAGTTAATACATGGTTGACCTTGTCAGCCACAGCTGACGTTTAGAAGGACTTCACTAGCAGCTGGTGCTAGTTTCCCCACCTTGAAGTGTCTTATCTTTTCACATTCAGTCTACAAATAAGCACAGAAGTGTTTAAACGATATAGACCACTGTGATTTGGCAGTACAATGCCACACTTATTCCAGGCTCGACGAGTCCACAGAGACGTTTTGTGTCATTAGTACACCGATAAGAAAACGTCTCGTATACAAAGTATTTCCCCTACCAGAGAGCATAGAGGCACTTCTGTCTTCCTGAACACGTCTTCTTAGACCTCGGCTGCATAAACAAGGATTTCGGTTAAGTTATGGAAATATATGCAAAAGCAGAAACAGACTGAGGATGTTTCATAGGGGCCGTCTGAAACCACATACCCCCCCCCCCTGATTATGCATATCAACAGTGCCTCTGGTCCTCAAACAAAATCCTCAAAAACATCGGGACGTTTCATGGTCAGCACAGTAGTGCGAAACATCTTAAATGTCAGTGTCTTCACACAAGACAGAAAAACCTCTATGGCTCTCTCTCTCTCTGCCGCTAACGCACAAGCTCGTGCCCTCTGATATGGAATATCACACTGTGAATAATGAGGAACACCCGCAAAACCTTTGCCTTTTCCACACTGGATCCATGCCGCCGACTTCCCCTTCAGAAAAAGGACCGGCGGATTAAATGGGCGCTTGTGCTCTCATAAAAAAAAAAATAAAAAAAGGGACCACTGTGCTTGGCCACGCCGGACGGCAGATGTGTAGCTAGCCCTTTTAGCATTAACATTTTGCTCATGGCCCATGGAAGGGGGCTGGTGGCGTTTGATACCTCTGCCAGACATTCAGGGGACTAATCCGTTCATACAGAATGCAGATTGCTGTGAAAGGGCAGACTGGCTTCACGGACTTGTGGACTGAGCCATTGAGGAAAAATTAAGTTCTCACAGATGTTCTATGACGTCAAATAGGAGAATGTTACTCGCTACTTGAATGCACTGCTTTTCTTTTGGCAGTCGGCTTGAACACCGGTTAAAATGAAAAGCACAATCCTGAGAGTTAAAAAGAAATATGGAGGGCATCGTGGTGAGAAAGTGGATATTTTAATTATATACCCGTTCAGTTATTTACAAGTGGTATTCTTCTTCTTCATCTCCAAGTGTTGCTCCATTGTCTTTTTCACGAACGTTGAGAGTCGAGCCTGCAGCTCGTACCCTCGTTCGTCGGCATTTAAACAAATATCAGCTTGTGGGTTGTTGAATCCCCAAACACTCAGATTTCAGACACAAAGGGGGATGCTTTTGTTTTAAATATCAATAACACTCATAACTTTAGAGATGCCAACATGTTACAGGTGTCAATCTTTTTTATTTATAGTCGATATCTTTGTTAGCGATTAAACTCTAAATTCCCCCCCCAGGTATGAACATAAAAGACAAGACGGTTTAAAAAAAACAACATACTGCAGGCTATCTTCCCCAATTTACAACGGTTTTCCCCAAACAAATTGTGTGTTTATGAGCACACCCACCTTTATTTACCTCAGAGGCCCGTTTTATCACGTTAGCCCTTGAACTTCCGGCCCGAGTTGTACACTTTGTAGACTTGTGTACCAGGTGTTGTGGCTGATAATGAACTGCCGTGGAGATAACGCTGTTACCGTAGCCCTGCAGCTTGCTTCCCATTATGAATCCCACCCAAACGGGGGTTACATCAGGCAGGCAACATCCTCAAGAATCCAGCTCTGTTCCAAAGCAGGAAATAATGCCTGGGCTTCAATAGAATTTGCGGAGTCTTTTTTGTGCGTGTTTGTTTTAGATTACATGTCGAGACATGCCACTGCTATCATTTGATCCGGGATGAGGACAACATGCATTCTGATTGGTTGACTTGGCTTTGTGTATCTTTTTGTGCATGTCTGAAACTCACCGAGCATTATAAAAACATTATAAAATGTCTCTGAGATGGTAGTTTTTTGTTTTTTTGTGCTTGCTTCATTCATTTAAAGTCACATAAACACACATAAATCCACAAAATAGATCAGAAAAAAAAACTTTTAACCCTTTAATATCACATATTTAACAATATATGCCAATTATTTTTACAAAATATTATATTTTTAAAACAAAATCCAATATCTTTTTGCTCCTGGAAAACAAAATCAGGCTGTACCAACCAATAAAATCAATCAATGAATCGTCTGAATCGCAACCTCCTCCCTGCACAGAGCTAGAGGAGGTGGAGAGCTAATTTTTTGAACAATCAAATTCCTTGGAACGTTACGTCCCGCCTGTCTGTCCTGTTTCACTTGGAAATACGGAAGTTAGATTCCCTTGAAATGCGATTAAGATTAATCGTGTACACCATCTTAAGACAGAACAAGAACAAAAGATTAATATGTCCTTTAGCATTTTTTGGGCAACTTGTTTTTTTAATCGGCAGCTATCGGAAAAAGTTTAGAGCATCGGTTCCAAATGTTTTGACGCATATTCTCATTTCATATCAAGTTCCCTTTTAGCATTTGTTTTATTATCCTAAATGCTGCCGAATGGGTGCTTTTTGCTTTCCGCTTTGACGACCAAAGCCTCCGCGGTCACATGCTACTTTGCAGAGCTAACGCTAGTCAGTTTATAATTGTAGCATCTGTCGTCAAAGAAAACAACGGTGTGGGCGGGCGAGCGGGTAATGTAATCAGGTGTAGGCTCAACCGCCTTCTAACGTGGGTAACACAGTCTACCGCGGCGAAGCCCATAATGAGACGGTTTAAGCAGCTTCACAGTGGTGGCATGCAAAGCAGCAGGCTGGTTCGTTTATCTTTCCGTTATGTTTTATAGATTACAAATGCAGACTGCTGATTAGTTCAGGGTTCCTCCACCTTTTTAAAAAGACAAATTCAAGCACATTTAAAGGTGCATTTCCATGCTTTTCCAGCACCTTCCAGCTGTGGTAAACTACATATGTGTATCCAATACAATCCTCAGTATTCAGTCTACTTATTATGTCACTTGTTCATCACATTAAATGAGATGTTATTGTCCTCTAAACAACCAACATGATGTTTGGAGACAGCTTTTTACAGAAGGACCACAAATGAAAGGAAAACTAATTCCACTAACAGATCCACAGAAATATAATCACCAACTATTTCATCATCTGTTCATCATCAAAAGTCATTTTTCATGCAGAAATGTCAGAAAATGCTGTTTTCAGTCTCTCAAGTGTGTTCTGTTATATAATATACGTCATCACATAGAACATACATTTCAGACCTTGAAAACTCCACACTAAAATTCAAGTGATTTCAAGGATTTCCAGCACCCGTACCAGCCCCGTTAGTTAGACGTACATGCACGTCGGCGGTCAGCCGGCTGCAGTCGTTGTGTTCGAGTTGCGACTTTTAAACTGAAGACGTGGAGCGACGCAAAGCGGTTTGATCAGCCCCCAGCTCTTTGAGGTCAGCTTGGTGTGTCAGGGCCCTAATCTTCATACAGACAGTCCCTCTCTGTGTTCTGTAACCACGGGGCCTACGACACACAGATCCCGGAACAGCGATTAGCATATGTATGGACCCTCTGCTCCTCAACTCCCACACAAAAGGCAGGCGGGCCGCGTAGCCACGAGGGCCAGGTGGTAAGCAGTGGGATTTCTCCCTCGACTCAGCCACAGCCTGGGGGACAGGTGCAAACAACTTCACCCCCCCATAGGAGGCTGCATAACAGCTCAAAGGAGGGGCCGTCTTGAACTTGTGCAATGCACAACAAAAGAGGCCAGGGTTCTTTTGTCTGCTGTTATTGTCTTATAGAAAGAGCCGGGCCCAGGCGTAGCTTTCTAACAGGAAATGGTCTCTCTCACTATCCTTGGGGGGAGTTTGTGCATTCAATCGTTTAAAGGATTGTCAAGTGTGTCACACTCTCTCTCTCCCCCACATTACAACATAGCCGAATGTTTTCCATCCAGCTTTGACGGATATAAATCTCTTCCAACTGGATTTTTCATTTTGGTCAGCCTTCAATCACGTCTCAGCTCATCATGGCTGTGAAATACAGTTGAGGCCATGTCACTATATAGCACAATGTGCTTAAAAAAACAGATCCTGTTGTGTATACGTGCCCAGAAGTTTTTTTCAAGACCTGATAATTATCATATTGATTTTCCATACTTGTCGAGTCTTTCCAGAGCTGCAAAGGAACCCTGTAATAAGAGGTATTTACTCCGCATACAGGCCACTTCAAGAGATCTCGTAGGCCCTCTCACCACTTCCTCAGCCTACACACAAAAGACGCGAGGCAAATGAGGGGTTCAAGGGACGAACCCCATGTAAATTAGGCTTGGCGGTCTTCATTCAGGACACATGAAAGGCTTCCGTCAGCAAAGAGGGAGCAGCCCTCGTCATCATCATGCATAGTCAATATTCTTTCATAACACCCCAAACCAACGGCATCCAAAATAAATAGATAAAAATGAAGCTCTTAGAGGGAAAAAAAACTGCATTTAACCATCAGTCACAAGGCAAGATTAGTGGGTGATCATGTGTGGGCTGCTATCCAGGAACATTGCGGTAAGGCTCAATATGAAATCCATGCAAAAAAAAAAGGTTTTATGAAGTGTTATAAATGTAAGGAAATGTAGTTCAGCAAAAGATTACCATAACAAAATGTTTGGCCACAGCCTGTGCATTTTTGTCTTTTTTTCTCTTCTTGCTACTACGGAAGAAACCAAGAATTATTTGGAAGTCCTAACTACCATAATTCGCTGTGAGAATTCCAACTTTTTTCCTCTGCATTCTCCCGTGATGAATGTGAACGATTACGCCATTTGACTCTTACTTGTCCAAACTTGATTTTCTTCATTTCACCCTGAAGTTGTGACATGCTTCGCTGACTAATAACCTCAAACCAATTCATTCAAAAGATGTAATTACACAGACAATGCATCACGTCGTATCAAGAATACGATATATTTTGCCTCTGTTTTTGTCTTTTTCTGCAGCTAATGGATGGATAGCAGTATTTAGACCTGTCCATTATGCAATTAAAAGTGGGTTCTATGACATAAAAGCTACAAGATCATAAAAGTGAAATTGGGAGTCCCATATTTATATGTTAAGTACCACTAAGCTATCGTTTCAAAGGATTTTTCAGTGGGAAAACACAAGGAAAGATACTTCCAGAACCAGCTCTTCCTCCTTTGGGACTATTATCATGCAGGGTTTTCCCTTCCATAATACGACTTAAGCACAGTGCCTAAGCATTTTGCACCACGCCTAATCTGTATGAACGTCAAAAACAATGTGGGGAGCATCTGGAGCCGAGGGGACGTGAAAAAGGGAAAGGGGGGATTGCTGTATTTTCTAAAAGTTCAATATTATACTGACAACACCAGTTAAAAGCAGTACATACAGTCAACTCAGGGATGTGCAACTTTTTAACAATATATACTCAATAATATGCTTTTTCTTTGTAATTTTATGTCAGAATCCACTATCTTTTTCTTCCAGCAAAACAAAATTTGATGCGTGCTTACATCAGCTAGTACCAACCACGTCAACCAGTGATATCATAACATCATTCCATCAACAAGCCTGCAACTCTGGCTCAGTACAGATCTAGGGAAGGTGGTGAGCTCATCTTTTTAACGACCAAAAACGTTACGTACCGCCTGCCGATCCCGTTTCTCTCGGAAATATATATATATATGAAATATAGACACTCTTAAATGTTGTTTAAGCTCAAACATAAGTTATATACACCCCGTGTTAAAAGTGTTAATTTTTCTATATACTATGAATCCATAACATGCAAGGGTTTTCATGGAAGCCCATCTGCCATACTCACAGCTGTCACCGTCACCATTTAATTGGCCCCAACAGTGGAAAATAGATAAATAACACAACAACAGTAGTTAGAAACATACTCATTGTATTGTGTTTTGAACACATTCAGGCTTACAGCCATAATGGGGGAGGGAGGGGAGGGGTGGGGTGTTTCTGAATGGTATGTACCTGTGTGGCTTTGTCTTTCATACAGGAAGGGTACGGTCCATGGGAGTCCCGAGGCCACTGGCCGGTGAGGTATGGTCCCGTGATGGCGTCCAGGGATGACGTCCGCCGAATGGCACTGGAACTCCGAACCTGCAACTTGGACCGTTCTGCTGTGGATTGAGAAAGAAAAATCAAAAAATCAGCACGTCAGCACCAAGAGAGCAACAGTCCCAAACACCCAGAGGCATCTTTGAGTCCGATGTGCCAACTTTACTGATTGTGCCAATAAGAACAAGTTCAACACACACACGATACTAAATTCCTCAGTGCAAGTGTGTAGCCGAGGACTGGTTTGTTGTATTATTTTGAGTGGCACATGACTAATAATGGTTAACGTTTTTGGCAAATAATCATGTAAAAACAAGCTGGAACTGTGTAATTACAGTCTTGATTTTCCTGGTGTTGTAGAGGGAGCACAGAAGGGATTGTGGGTAGACTGTTACGTGACAAGAATGGAAAAATATATTTCAGTCAATCACATATCCCTGGCTCAAAAAGGTGAAGACAATATACCCAAATAGGAAATATTATAATCACCTTTTAGCAATTAACGGTGTTTTAGTGAATCAGACCTTGCCTTCAAATCTGGTCTTGTTCTCAAAGTGAGCGAAAATTGTTGCTAATCTTATAAGTATTAGTGGCAGGGCAAACAAACAGGCTTGAGAGGCCTGAAGCAAATGTAAATGACTGAGCAGGAGTATCTGATGTTATGAGAGCAGTATGCTATGAGCCAGAACGGTTAAGCACACACACACCACCCACATAAGAACTCATAAACAACCACACCACAATGCACATCAATACTGCCTGCATCCACTCAACATTCCTGCAGTGACACGCAGTTTTTTAAAAAAAAAGAGAGAGAAAGAGAAAAACAAAAACATGCAAACTCCAAGACATCAGCTTGAGAATGACATACGTCTGCAGTGAGAGCTGGATTAAATGTTTTAGCCTATTAACTGCACTTTAAAAGCTAAATTAAATGTCCGTATAAAAGGAATTAACACGACGAGCAGGAAGCGTCGACCCTGTTCCTCGTCTGAGTAGGTTTATCCAGAGGCCTTTCGAACATGAACTCTCAAACCAACACACGGACTAAAACCATCTACATGAGGCACCCCTCTCCGAGCAGAACTACATAGCTGCTCATTGTTGTTCTTTGTTCATAGAATACACAGGCCTACCCACCCAAAGGTATTGCCTAAGTAAGCTTACTGGGCTACAGTAAAATTCCCTGAAGCATTGTAGACAAAGGAAGCAGGCTAAATTTCCATCAATATTGATATAGGCCTAGCCAGTGCTCTCAGAACCGGGATTGCGGTTATTTTCCATCGTCTCCCCACTTGCCAGACTAGAATAATCTCCTGATGAGAAAAAAGAAACAGTGTGAAAGAAGCCAAGACATCAAAGCCGTCCATCTGTTAGTTTCAGGGATAAGTGACTGGTGTGATATTTATTAAATAAACAAATAAATACAATTAAAAACAAGGGGAATATTTTAAGGTTGATTTTTTATTTTTTATAATTTTCCTTCACAGGGGCATTCGGCTGTGAAATAGTCTTTGCATTTCCAGGGGCATAAATGATTATATAATATTAACTGTGGAGCAGAGGCAAATGTGAAAACAAACATGTGGTCAGGATCAGTAAACCATGGCAGAAATGTTTCCTGTGGGTTTTCACAAGGCTTAACGACACTGGTTGAAAAAAAAGGGGGAGGAGGAGGGGGGATCCCGATGATTTAGCTTCTTGTGATCACAGACTTTTGAAATAAATGGTGCTAGAATTTAGTCTTTTTTTTGTAATTAAAGTTTGGGCTAAACGCAAAACCTGCCAAGGGCTTTGGTGTCACTTAGGATGCATTTAACTCAATTCAACTTTATTGTAATTGCTCAAATTACTTGAATGCTGAATAATGAAATATGGGATGTGCTACACTCAAGACTCGTCACTGTTAAGAAGAACTCGGGAAATAACTTGATTGAATTAACAAATACTACTTATCATTTGTCCAAAAATTCCATTTGTTATATCATTCACTGTATTCTACTACAGTGTATTAGAATAGTAGTTTATTATGTATTTACTACTGATACAAGGGGTATGATATGATACTGTGTGTCATGTACTATGTTGTATAAATAAAAAAAACACCAGCATGGTGGAATCTCTTTAACCACCCTACAGTTCATAGTTCAATAATGTCTTACATGAGTTGTTAAAGCTAAAAGAGTGCGTTGCTCTGTAAGCGGTAATTAGAGCAGCGGCTGCCTTTCATCCAATATATTTGATGACAGTTGAGGGTTAAGAATTTTAACATCTGTCCTTCAGCTGGTCAGGAAATGGATTTTCATTTTTATAGCATCTTTAGCATCCAGTCATTGAGCAGCAAGCTAGCTTTGACTGGTGCGAGCGGACCAGGAATGGTACGCTAACAACTTTTTTTTTTTTTTTTTCTTCAAGAAAATGAGACGAATGAGCAAATTTGACATCAGAGTCGAGGGTCAACCGGAAGCCTTGCAGTCAGCTATGCAGCGGGCTTGCCAAAACTACCAGGAAACGCGATTCGACCTATTTGGACAACATCTCATTTTCACATTTGGTCCGACTCTGCAGTTTGAATGGGTGACAATGAAGCAGGGCTGTTTTCAGCACAGCTGGCACTTTGACAGAGAGCAGAGCTATCATTGTTGGGACAGTGTGTGGCAAGGGAATGATGTCATGCTGGTGAACCCCAAAAAGGTAATGATGGGGGGGAAATATAATCATCATGCTAGTATGTGAAGACCACAGCAGACACTCTGACTCGGACTGAACTTCTCACCAAATGGTGAGTATGCCAAGGAGTGGGTTCAAAGTACTACAATGAGGCCATTTACCATATACAATAATGACAAATTGCAGAAGTGCAAAGTAGGGTTGGGATGATTTGGGATTTTACTAATCAAAATCATGAATTTGTATTAGGATAATTGTAAATATTGCCATGAGTGACTAGTTCGCTTTGATGGTAGATAAATGAAATATCCTTTATTATTCACAGAGACTTTATTATTTCATCTTATTTATGATTCTTTTTTACTTAAAAAGGATGTTCATTAAAAGGAGGTGTCTCTTATTATCTGTGAATAAACATATTTGTTTCTTCACTAAATGTAGAGAGATTCCAGTATGTTTAGTGCCATTTTAGGAGATCTAAGCACATTTTGATGGTTATCGGGATAATATTGTGATTATTTTGGCTAGGATAATCGCGATACCAGATGTTCACATCACCCCATGCATGCAAAGCTGCTACAGTCACATCTGTATCACTGCTGTGATGAAAGACTCAAATGACCAAATCATGCGTGTTTTCCCCTGCTTACTCGATGTGATCATAATCATCATCCGAGGCCTGGTCCTGCGTGTTTGGACTGTGAGGCCACAGCGATGAAGGAGGGTCAAGTCTTCATCGCCACCGTCTAACATGGGACGTTGTCCCTGGGTGAGAGGTCGTCTCTCTCTCTCTCTCTCTCAGAGGACTGAGGTATGCGTGGCATGCCTCTGCGGTGGGAAATCAACACCGAATGCCAAACACGGGGTGAAATCCGCCGTGCCCGGCGAGTCTGCCTATTCAGTTGTTATGGAAGAGACTTCGTTTCCTGCCTTGCATGGTACGCTGATCAAGGTTGGAGGTCACCTCATTCAAAGAACTGAGGAATGTGAAGCACGTCACACACACACACAGACACACACACACTGTTTGGATAAAAAAAAAAAAAAGTATAAGAAGGAGGCGCTATTAAAAACAGGACTAATGAAGGTAGCATTGATCCAGCTGGTGTGCTGTGTTTTCCGTGTGGCACGTTGCGATATGTGACCTAATCTCATTAAGTAGCAGAACGCTCTGTGGTGAGAATACCTGGTACTTTTCATGGGAACAGATGCAGAGTCAGAAATACCCAAGAGGGAGTCTCATTTTGTCTCCACATACTGGAAAACTAAGCTGTATTCAGACACTTCCATGTCACAGCGTGCCTGGACACCATGTGGGTTTTATGTACGTTTTGTTGTACGTTTAAAAACACAGGGTTTACAGAGGAAAATAATATGTTTTCTTCCAGAGAAGAAAAAGGCAGTTCTGGCCCACAAAACAATAAAAAAAGATACTGCTACCGGTCTGGAAAACCAGTCACAGCGTCGATATTTGGAAGGAAAGGCTGTCACATAAATTAGATTTAGTGAAACCCTGCTGAAGTGCGGATTCTGCCTGGACTTCCATGCCCTCCTTCAGAGCGTCTCCCATTTCACTCCCGTGGAGCAGTCAAGCCTGACACGAAGCAACAGAGCTCCAGTCTTTGTTGTCCCATGTGCAAAGCAACGCGGCGTGGACGTCTGAATGTGCCATGTGTACGCCACGCTGGATATGTGGATGTGAGGTCAGAATGAGCAACACCTGACTATTCGCTCAGCACCGGGACTGACGTGGCCCCTTTTTTTTTTTTTTACAACCGAAAGCATGTCTTTCTGCCAATTCTCTCCTCCTCCTCCTCCCCCTCTCTCCTGTCAAAAGTCCATAGGAAATAAGGGAGCCAATAGTGCACTCTATTCTCTTTATGAGTGCTTGAATGTGTAAGTGGATGATAGGCTAAATAGTTAATGCAGCAACCCTTCTGCAGATCAAGTGCCAACCTTGCTCCGGACTTTAAAAAGTTTCCACCTCAATTATAATAGGTGAACCCTTTCTGTTTTGCACTATTATAATAGTGTAGTGGTATAACTGTATAGTAGTCAGCATATCAAAATGAAAGTTACCGTGACAAGTTATCAGTGAGCCACAGCACGTGGTGACATGGCACATTCTTGGCCTCTGTAAAAGGCAAACAGTTGAAAGACATGTTTTTTATTCGTTACCTCTGGAAACTGGAGAGTCTGGTTGACAGGAGGAGTCCTTGTTTTCGGGGGACAGTCTTTGCTTAGCGTTCGCACTTCCTGAAGTGAGCGACGGGCTGGAGGGGGGGGGACTCGAGCCTCGGCTGCTCGTGGTGGCCCCGCCGAAGAGGGTCTGCGACCGGGTCGGGCTGCTCGGACCTCCTCCACCCCCGCGCAGGAGCTGGTAGGGCACGGTGGCCCGGATGGGGTGAAGACGGCAACCGCTGCTGTTGCTGAAGGAGCCGGGGGAGCCCGCGTTGCTGCGTCTCACCCTCGGCTGCTGGAGAGAGTTGCTGGGGGCTGACATCCTCCGAGGAGCCTGGCTGCGGAGACCTAGTTGAGAAACGACGTGCTGCCAAAAGTTGCTGCTTCTCTCGAGGAGGTGGTGGAGGAGAAAGAGGAGGTGGTGGTGAAGGAGGTGGAGGGGAACGGTAAGATAAACATTAGCTTGTTAGCAAAAAAAAAAAAAAAAAAAAAATGTTAGCTTCCTTTTTAAATGTTCAGCTTCGAGGGACGAAAACAGCCATTATTCGGTGATAACTTACCTGTAAGACACTAACACATGTCGACGTAAACTCCAAACGTCATACAAGTTACTTTAAAAGTACTTTGTGCGACTTCTCGACTCGCTTAATTCGTGTTTTCCAGCTCTCGGTCCGTCTTCCCCATCGTGTCCACTCACTCTAAATGACAGTTGTTTCGACCAGACTACTGGCTGATGCGCGTGGGCGGGCCACGCGCTGCGTTTCCGGGCTCCTGATTGGACGCTGGGGAGCCAGTACAGTAATGACGCCGATTGGTGGGAATTTCTCTACGGATTGTACTTTGAACCAATCAGGTTGGAGATGTCTTATTAGTGTGAGGGGGGAAAGTTTCTTTGTGAAAATTAACATACTTATATTTAAACCAACGTATTTACACATGAATGTCGCCTGTATGTTGAATTCAATATGTTATACAGTATAAATATATGATAGAATAAATATTAAAATATAAAAGTAAACAGTGTTTGACCAACTGTGGGAATGTAGATGCTCAATATCCCTGCTTTTCCATTAAGCACTACTAATGGGACTAAGTGAATTACATTATACATTAAACATTTATAATAGCATTGCATACACAAATTACAGCAACAACTGCATACTGCTATTGCGTGTGTGCTATATAGATTGATTAACTGCTGAATTTCTCCCTCAACTTTTGAGCCAACACAGACAATAAGTCCTTACAAATCCTCCATCTGCTGAGGAAGACTGATTGAAAGCTCCAGAACATCTACTAATGGATCTTGTAGTGTTGTCAATGTCGACTGCTCTTTTCTAAGGTTAAGAATGAACTTTTAATCTAACAAGACGATTTATCACTAGTTCCAAACGTCCAAAATGTAATATTTTTCACCAGAGTCCATCTTTAACGCCTGCACTGATGCTCCGCCGTGATTCTGTGGGAGTTCCCATGGGAAAATAATGTGACTCAACGCTTTCAAGAAAAGAAAAAAAAAAGATAAAGAAAGCCCACGATAGAATATTCCCTCCATCTGTGTCTATGAAACATGGTAATGTAAAAGCAAAAATAAATAAACCATGTAAACTTATGGAAATAACCCCATTCAACAGTGCTCCAATTTGTCACTCACACATTTATTTAAAAGGCAAACACAAGAAACACTGAAAGGATGAAATTCCAGCCACCTTGTTTGTCAAGGACGCTACACGGCTCGCCAATTTGTCAGCCCTACTCCAAAATAGTTCACAAAAGGGCATGCGGGCCTATAAAACCGGGGAAGAGATGCCCGGAGAAAGCTTTATACAGTAGCTCCTGTGCCCCCCCTTCTTCTTCTTCGTCCTCCTCCTCCTCCCTACTCCATGACTAAGTGATTTAGCCGGCTCTGGTGCAGGCCGCCTCTCACTTACAATGCCTCCCTAGGTTAGTGACATAGCGGGGAGGGAGGCACAGAAAGAGAAAACCCATTTACAATGCGGCTTACACACGGCCGTCCCCCCGCAGACGGCGCCCATCCTCGGATTGATGTGTGGTATGCATAGTTTTTTTGGGTGCAATTTGGGCACCGCAGAGAGGGAGAAAGAAAAAGAGGGCAAGTCTGTGTATGTCGGAGGGTGTAGGGGGGGGCTACAGGGCTCAGGCTGTCTGTTCTCTCGCCCTCTCTTTGAGTCAATAGTGTTCCGGCAGCTGAGGTTCTTTATGAGGGGAACAATCTGGAGGGTCTTGTCAGAGTGCCGAGCAGCTGCTGTTTTCTGGCGAGCTTCTTTCATGGACCACAGGCCTGGAGTGGGCTGGTGAATACAGACGCACCCTCCCCGCCCTCCCTCCTCATAACCCATCACCCCATACCGTCTCCAATTCCTCATCCTCTACCCCAAAACACCCCCCCCCTCAAGACTGGACGCCCCCTCCCGCACAATGCCAGATGAAGAGTGGCACGGAGGAGCATGAAGAGAGCAAGAGAGAGTTGTTATTCTGCATCCGTCACCCGGGGGTCGCCGTCCTTCGCCCCCCCCACCAGAACGATGCTTTCATGAGGTATGTGAGGATGCTTTCGTAAAAAGACGAGACGCAGACGTGAGATATTAAAAACACACAGAAATACAGCGCGGGGCCACGTTGGCACCTGTGATCGTGTCGTAGCGCCCCCCCCCCCCCCCCCCCCTGAAGAGCGAGTGGACATTTGATTTTTTATGTTAATAAATCACAACAAAATCATAAGCCTGATTCAGGTTAGATAGGAAGAGGCTGATTAAAGCAGAGTCTCTTGTATTTTTCTCCTGAGTGGGATTTTTACATTAGCAGAGCAGTGAGTTTGCATTCGCTCCCTTTTTGTTATCGATTCAGTTAGTCAGATCAGTAACACACACACACACACTGCTTCCCTTCTTCATATAGGGCTCCGTTACAACATTACATTCACTAGACTATAACGTGACAGTGAGTCTTTTCTACTGAAGCAGCCACTCCAGAGAAACGACACTGCTGGCACTCGTTCCTGCCTGTGCCCAGTTGTCGGTGTGCAGCAGTGCAACCTGCACCGTCGGCTCTCGGGGCTGGTGTTTTGGCTTCACTCTTCCGACAGGCCCCCCCCCCCCAACCCCCGTTTAGCTGCTGTCCGAAGGCACCAGGTTCCCCGTGGTGTCCAGCTGCATGCATTTACATGTGCAGGCAGACACTGGGCACTCTGTGTGGTCTCTGTAATGGACACATGAAGGTCAATTGAGAGAAAACTACCAGCATGTACACGAGGAAAAAGAAACGTGCCAACAACAGATCAGAAAGTCACAGGAACACAGGAAGGGTGGTCAGTGTATTTCCCATTAGGAATAATATTTCTGTATTTGCTTTACTCAACTGGAAATTAAAAAAAGAAAAAGCAAAGAGGGATTTCCATTCATTCTACTCAACGTCGACTTCATGAGTGATAAATAACTATAAGCAACTGTTTAAGGGAAACTAGCGGATTAGCTTTAACCTCCAAGAGGAAACCACAGCTGCCTCAAAACCAACCAGTTTATACTGGATCCATCTTCTGCATGACTTTATCAACATTACATTTACCTTTTATAATCGAGTGACAGGTATTTCAAATTGTAAAATGCAAAATATAATAAAGGTAGATTATGAACACTGTATAAAACTGTTAATTTGTTTTATATAGTGTACATAATCTACCATTATTGTATTTTGCATGTTGCATCTGCTACAGATGCTTTAGTTATTTGGCTGTAACCCTGTAGATTTCCTCACTGCAGGACTAATAAAGGATTATCTTATCTTATCGTATTTAAGAGCAGTGATTTTTAAATTTTTTTTAGAATCACTTTGTCTTCTATGATAATAGCCATTTTATCCACTTTAAATAACTCATCTAGTGTCTGATCTTCTTCTATCAACTCTTCATATCTTGCAGTTTTCATTTTGCACGTATGGATATTGGATTTTCCCGTGAGAACACTGAAGGTACACATAGTCACATCTTCCCACCTGAACCAGCTGAGCATGTGGCCGGCGTGGCCGCCGTGCCGACAGTTGTGACACCAGGTGAACCAGTTGTTGAACTGAGCCAGTTTGTTCTCCCTCGTCAAGTCCACCTTCTCGTCCGACTTCCCCGTTCCTGCCAGAGATCATTTAACCACGAGTCAATATTAACAATCAATAAAAAAAATGTGCCTATCTATATAGTCGGCGTGAGTGACAGCTCGGCAATAAACTAAACCAAACTGGCGTGGCAACTGAACATCCAGGTGCAGCTGCCTCTAAATGCCGACCAAAGTCCACCAATCTGTCCACACACAGACCACCTTTACCTGGGAAATTCGACACCGGCGTGCCCATGTTCATGAGGCAGAGGGCACAGCGCGGCAGCGGCTTCCTGCAGCCGGGGCAACTGGTGACTTTTGACTTGGTGGGCGAGCCGCTGACGCCGTACTGGCTGAAGCCGCGGCCCTGGTGAGGCATCGCCGAGCAGCTGTAGGAGATGGACTTGCCGCAGAAGTTGCAGCTCACAAACACCTGTCGCACGAGCACAAACACAAAGGTCGGTTGATAAGGGGCCGACGGACACGAAGGTAAAAAACCAACAAGCACGCGCTCGCCAGCTGTCGGATTTATTGCACTTTGACGGGAGACGGAGATAAACATTAGATAATGCTGCAATAATCCCGATATACTTAACCGCGAACACTGGAATGTCAGCGGTGCAGGTTAGGTGTTGGTACTCCCAATCACACGTAAACACAGTTTTACAATGGAGCTCTGTAAAAGGACCTGTTTAAGAGCAGCATGTGTGCTATCTGGAGCGGGGAACGGTTGCTCACTAGAACACAGGTTTTATGACGAGAGCTGGAGAGCAGCAGAGCCGTGGGCGATGCAAGGTTGGCACCGACTACCTGCACTGTAATAAACAGCACAAGTGTCCTATTTGGTTGTGAGGGAGGTGATATTTAAGGCTGTAAACAAACAAGACGGACGACTTTTGAGTTTGCAAGGGCCCTATCGCATTAACGTCGGGTCACTTTATGTCAAGCCACTGTAACGAGATTCAAAGGCATTCATGAAAATACTCCGAAACACAAAACATTCAAACGAGCAGCTTCCTGTTCCAGCGTGCCGGCTCCCCCCCGTTCACACAGAGGTCGTCTCGCCTGGTTTCTCCTCTGAAACGACCTTCATCAAACCACTGTGACTCCCTATTCTGTCTCTGGACCTTTTAAACTGACGACGTTGTGGAAACTAGAAAGCAGCGTAGAAGGGGCTCCAGTCTCTCGCTGCAATATTAAGTGCCACACCGCCAAAACGGCATGCTGGGTATTGTTTGCTCTCTGTTGATGTTCATGTGAGCTTTTGCACCCAAATGACGTTTACACTCGCATTGCTAGGTGAAGCGACTATGTCACTTCAGGTGTGTTTGCTCTGCAACCAAGGAAGCACAGCGTCATCTGTGTTTAATGAGCGGTCATGGGGAGGAAGCTGCAAGGCCACTAGTCACAGAGAGTGATTTTAGAAAGCCTCCCAATACCTGTGCCAGGGGTTTGGAGCTGGGGTCCAGCTTCCCTCTGTGGATGTCAAACTCGGCCCGTTTGTGCCAGAACCTCCAGGCGTCCAACAGGTTGCGGTAGTTTTCGATCCAACACTGGACTCGAGGGTCTTTCAGCACTTCACCTGGAGAACCCTGATGAAGACAGCGTTCACAGCTTTAGTTCACTTCAGCATGAAAACAGGTCAGGCCACTAAAACTACCTGTGGAAATAGCTTCAAGAAGTCTCACCCTTCCTGCACTCATCCCTCCGGAGGAATGTGTACGTTTGTGTACATGTATGTCAGGTATACGCAATCCCTGCAGAGGTGGTTTGTGTGACAGCCGGTTACAACGGGAACAAAATGAAGCACGTTTAATAAGTTCCACTACATTAATTTATTTCCCTTTCCTCACAGAAACGAGCTCATCAGAACAAAACAAAACTCGCCTGATTCACATTTTTAGGTGTGAAGAATAACAGCTGTGACCTTTGAGAAACGAAGACGCAAGTTTTAGCTTGTGCTTTCTGGATTTCTCCGAGGGTGCGACCAGATCGACAGCTCCTCTTTTTCTTTTGTGTTTGTTTTTCATTTAGGTTACTGATTAAACCTTTACTGACACCTGACACCGTTATCACCACTCGCAATGAAGCTAATTAAATGTTGATATATATATATATATATATATATATATTAGGTTTATTATCTTTCTGAATTAAACTGATTTATAAAACATTGCATTGTATCCGAGGCCAGAAAACTAGGATCATTTGGCCGAAAAGACTTGACTGATCCGTGAACAATAAACAACAATAAACAACGGCCCGCAAAAAATAAAATAAAACCTGGAGGATCGAGGAGGCTTGCAGGAGGAGCTATAAGCGAGGACACACCGAGGTATCCTTTGCAGAATAAAAGACACACTGGAATAACCTCAAGCCACGCAGGACTCTCCACATGTTCATGTTTGTAGTTCCTTTCTGCCTTTCGCTCTAAAGGCATTCCTTCATGACTCCTGCTGTGTTTTTCATCTCGAACGTAAGCTACAAATGTGACATGAAGTTGCTGGCATTAAATTCCTACATCAATAAGAACATGATCTTGCATTCAGCACCAGTTTTCAGGATTTCGTGGAGTCACATAGAATTGAATTAATAGTAAATAATGTACATCAGTCGTCAGGAACACTTCATCACACCTCGTCTGACAGCGATCATAAAACACAGCAGTACAACAAACACAATGACAGCTGATGCAGCTGTGCCACACGTCACATTTAATTGATGTCTCTTTAAAACGACGGCTCCGAGGCAATGACTCATCATTCATCTTGATAAATGTGTGCCGTGCCTCGACTCCTCTACGATCCGCCGTGATCGGGACTAAAGGAAACCAGGATGTACAAACGGGGGGAAATGTGATTACGATGGAAGGAAAGTACGGCTGCTTGCTGCTGGTGCCAACTTGTGTTTGTGCCGAGTTCTGGTGAAACTGAGTTTATACTTGTATAAACTTTATTTAATCAGGTTGTCTGAGTCAGACGGAAAGAAAAACAACAGCACAAATATATACTGTACATATAAAACCAGGCAAACTAAATCACAAACAAATAGTTTTGAAGTTAAAAGTGGGGTGACACATTCACATGTTGACATCCTCGGTAGATACATTTAATTTCTAGGTGAAATGTAGTGGAAGTTTTCCACAAGTTCAGGGTTTACCCAAAGGGTTAACAGGCCGGAACAGATCTGGTCTGGTTAAAGAGAATCTGGTCTGGTTGAATAGAATCTTTCCATCATCTGTAACTGCTCATCCCAGTTAGGATCTCGGGAAGGCTGGAGACAGATTTTAGATTTATTTTGCAACCAGTGAAGGAAGTGACCATATTTGGACTGTGGAGGAGCGACGGGTGGATCTGAAGAACACAAGTGGCAGAGCGGCACCCTTACTGGGTCTGGATCCATCTGGATTCTGGTGTGAAGCTGCTAACAAAGTTAGCTTCATAGTTCAAGGTCAAGTGTTAAAGTCATCTTCGTAGCTAACTAACATTGGTAGCGACGGTATTTTCTCATAGACTTCCATGCAATCGGACCTTTTTTTTTGCATCTAGAAGAGTCGCCCCCTGATGGCCAGCAGAGAGAATGCAAGTTTGAACTCTACACAAAATGCGGGCCCAGACCTGGACCAAGGGACCCTCTTGCTGTGAAGTGACAGTGCTAACTATTACACCACCGTGCCACATAGTTGTATATATACGTTCTCCATTCTGTTATTGTTCCTGATTAACAAACACACGGCTGAGCAGTGGGTTTGAATTTGAGAACAGAGGTGATGTACTGCAGCAGCTTTCCCATGAGACGTTAATGAATAAAATATATATTAATATAATTTAATTCTCCCCTCTATTAATATTAGGTGGATTATTTTATTTAACGGCTATATCTCTGAGACAGCCTGGCACAGACGGAGCAATCATCATATGATGATGAGGCTTTTATTTATATTACTATTATCTACGGTAGATTAATTAGAATATAAAACATGGAAAAGCTTAAAAAGTGAAAACACACTTTTTTGCATCTCTGTCTGTGTTTGTGTACCTTCAGCATGCAGAAGCTGGCCGTCTGGACGTCCCCGGTCTGGTCCACGTAGCTCTCCATGAGGTCTACTCCGTCTTTGGTCAGCCCCGTCAGCAGGATGCCCTCCAGGTTGCCCGCCTCCTTCATCTCATTGGTCAATTTGTCGATGTATCGAGGCAGCTGCAGCCCAGAGACATTAACAAATGATCATATAATCGAATAGAAAGAGTGTATCTACATATTGCATAACTACAGCACGGTGTCCTGAGGATGTAATCTGTTTATTTCACCTGCGCGTCGCTGAGAAACATGCAGGCGAAGGCCACTCGGTCCCGCACAGCAACACTGCTCTCATACTGAAACACAAAGAATTACATCTTCTCGTCATTTCAAATATGTTTGGTTCACAGTTTGCATATTTCTGTATCCATATAAACACTGAAAATTCTTTGTCATGTTGAGATCTCTGCTCTGTGTCAAGGCTCTGCAGGGATTTACACCTCATCACTTCTAAGTAAAAAAGATCCAGCCAAAGTGGCCGACTACATGCTTTTATAGTGGAATCATCTCGTGGCCAGGAAAATAAAAAATATGAAGAGATGAATAAATGTGACAGCAGCAGGTGGCCAGAAACCGATTCAACCGGAGGGAAAAAAGCACAAACTAGAAACACACGGATCCAAACCAGCCGGTTTTCAGGAACGCAGACGGGAACAGTCGCACATTTGTCACGACTAAATCTAAAATATGCCGCGGAGGAACAAATCACTGAATCAGACGTATCGTAAAACATTCCAACGCTCAGAGGAATCGGCGAGACCGGCTCGTCTGCCAACAGTTATCGTTATCAGAGGTTACACTGACATGTATTATGTTGCTCTAATCAGTAAAACAGAGCCCTGGCTGAAGGTAAATCATAAAGCCATCGCGGCGTGTTCAAAGACAGACTCGTGAAATGTAGTTTTTGTGGAGAAACTTGAATAAATAGTTGTTATAATATCAGAGAGGGAATTATAACGTGTTTAACTTACTAACACAAGCTCTGAGCAGCTTAATATACAGCATTAAAATGATTATGAAGTATTTCTATTAAAATACAATCATTTGAATTGTGTGCTTTATGCAAAGTACAATTAAAGATGATAACAAAGTAAAGGATGCATTTTAAAGTTTGTGCTCCAGCACAAACGTACTGTCGTCTCTGGCTCACATCTTTTATGACCTGAAACACATTTCTTCCTGTTAATGTCCCCCAATAAAGTCCACTGAAGTGTTAACAACCTATTTATTACCGCGTTGAGAATATGTAAATGTTTTTGGGGAAACACAACAGCTTCTGTTCGGTTGGGGAAAAAGAGAACCAATTTAAACAAAATATATATTTTCGCTGACTTTCCATGTGTTTGCAATAGAAGTTATGAAATTCCATAACAGCAAGAGATTCAATACCAGCACGCCGTCGTAGGCTCCGGGCTCGCTGGTGAGAAAGGCAAACATGACACAGAGGTAGGGGTTCTTCAGCTGCAGCCTCAGAGAGCTGCACATCTCCCTCCACAGGGACGACTTCTCGTCGGTGTAGCCCGACAGAGCCATGGCAACCACGTTCAGGTTCAGGTCACCTGGGAGGAAGAAGAAAAAAGAGTCGAGACAAGCAGGTTTATGTGCAAAGGTCTGGACTGTAAGTGCGGACGTTTTTTGACTGAGTCGACTGTTTCGAGGCGAGGCAGCTTCACGGCGTCGATGAAAATAATGAGATCCCAGAAACACTTTGTTTGTCTGTTTGCTGCGGCCTTCATCAGAGAGGAGCATTCAAATACAAAAATACAGGAGAGGATTTACCATTCAAGAGAAATCAAGCAGTAAATCCCTTATTTTTAGAGCTACAGCCAGCATCTTATTGCTGCTAACAGTGTGTATTGTTTAAAGAGGACCTGTTTGCTGCTTTTTCCATTTTCTTTAACGCTTTATATATTGTATATATTATACATATTGCAGTGCCTAAAGTTACTCTCCTCGATCAAATCTTGCCTTTTCTTCGCTAAAGTGATGATGTCACCAAGTAACTTATTAGCGTAATAGTTTGTTTTCCCCAAAATGTTGAACTATTCCTTTAGAATTAAACTAAAGGTGTATCTACATTGTGAATATTAGCAATGTAACAAAGGCAGTTTTCAGTTTCCACCTCACTAGATATTAAAAATGAAACATACTGGAAGTCCGTCGGACTAAATGAGTCCCTAAGAGTGAAGATGTGAATCAGTACATGAGGTCAAAGAGAGAAAAACACAAACACAAAGCCGGGGACTGTTGAGACGACTCGGACACACCTCGTCTAATGAACCACCCGTCAGTCAGGAAACATTCACTCAAACACACGGCGGAAGGAAAACAAACATTTGACCCACATTCATTCAAGTCCAGACATGTGTGAACAACAGCCGTGTTCATGAACGCTCGGCGAGAAAAGCTCGGCAGGACGCCGTTACCTTTTCTAAATCTATATTTGTTGAAAGAAAAAAAGGCACTTATCTGCACACTTATGTCGAATATATATTGTTTATACTATGTTATCTTATGTTTATATTTTACAATTTATATATACAGTATATTATAATATATCATATTTGGTTTTCTATAGATTTATATTTACTGTTGTTTTAAACAACCAGCTGCTGTAATAAAATAATTTCGTAGTTTGGGATCAATAAAGTCCATCCATCCATTTCTGAGTTTTTAAACACACTTTAGAGTCCACGAAGCTTTATAAATGTTTAAATAACTTCTTCTTGAAGCTGCTTGACGTTACTATGCACAGTAATACAAGCGTGTGAATCAATGTTTAAGATTATTTAATGGGTTGGATTTTTTTAACTGCCTCATTTTTTAACACTACCTGATTTAATTTGGCCCAAAAACAATAAAACTGATAAGTTCAAAGACATTACGACTGTAATAATGAGGATTAATATGTTTATAGGTAAAAAAGAAAAATTAGATAGTAAAAAAGAGATATTTGTTGCTTCCAGGTTGTCAAAGTGAGACATTTTTATAGCAAGCATAAATCTGCATTCATACATCCATGAACTCACACGACCTCATGAAACTCGACCTCCCTGCCAACTTTCAGCCTCAGATATAACGTGTTGGGTGTTTTTAAAATAGACCAAACAACAAATGAGAAAATAACTTGCAGATGAATCAAAGTTCATACAAATTGATGTCAGTTTGAAATGACTGAAGTACATTTTATTGTGTCTGAAACATTCTCCCTTCCAGTCGACACTTGGCTTCAAAGACCCACCTGCTTCCTCCCCCCTCCCTCCCTCCCCCCCGGACTCACCCTTCTCGGCGGTGGCCCCCTTGTTGAGGATCTGGATCGCCCGCCGGATGTCCAGGTTGAAGAGCGCCACGGCGGCCGCCCGCTCCCACTCGCGTTCCTGCTCCAGCGATCGCAGGAAAACGTCCACGTCGATGTCGGGGCCGCGGCTGATCCAGCCGCAGAGCCGCAGGGCAAGGCAGCGCTCCTCGCTGTGGAACCGCGGCATGTCCGTCTGCCGGTCTGAACCGCTCCAGCACCGGCGGCTGTCCGTCGTGCCTGAACCGGGAATCAAACACCAGAACTCACAATGATTCCGGTTTAGGATGCACACAAATAAATATTAATAATGTTTACAAATGTCTGATTCTTCCTTTCAATAGATCACATGTTCAGGTGTGTCGCCGACTCACCTGAGCTGGTCTTTACGATGTTCTTGATGCCGGAGTAGACCACCGCCTGTTTGTTGCCCTGCAGCTTCAGCTCCACGTCCTCTGCACACTGTTTCATATGTGATACTTATATAGGAATTATAACCGATATCACAGATGAAAAGACATAATAACGGAAGGAAACACAAAGGCAGGTTGAGGAACCACAGTTACAACAGAACTTAAACAAATTACTCTAATTCAGAGTAGAATAACCGTCACTTGCTGCTGAATATGAAATACAATCAGACATCTTTACTATTTACCATCAAAACATGAATTAGTCCCAACAAACGTTTAAATTTAGGATACTTTCTATACCTTTTTTTTAAATATCTTTATAAAACAAAACAATAATATGTCAATGTTTTCACCTCCATCATTTGACATCGGTTTGTTAATGTAATAATAATAATAATACAATAATAACTGGAATTTATATAGTGCCTTAATGAAACCTAAGGACGCTTTGCACAAATAGAAAAAAAAAAACAATTCAAACATACAACAAACAGACAAATTGTCTGTTTTCTTTGTTCACCATCAAAATCCAATCGTTAGAAAGATGCTTTACGATGCAGGAAATTTGAGATGGCGACTTTTATAATAATTAGCTATAATAATAACTACAAAGACCAAAGAGATGGCTCTGCACATCCAACCAGTCAGCTGTGAAAAGGAGAGCTAAACTCCAAATAAGAAGCAGAACTGTAAAACATCGACTTGCTGTGTTGCCTCATCATGCCGTTGCAGTTTCACAACCACCATCATGAAAACACTTCCTCACTCAGCAGGTATTTCTGCCTCCTTGCAGTGAAAAAGGATATAAAACAGATCGTACCACAGAGACTTGAGCTGGGGGTCGCTCCCCCCGGCCAGCTGGTGGTTCCTCCACACCTGGACCGTGTCGTGTCCGTACCTGGACTGAGCCCTCTGCCTCATCTTCGTGGCGATGTCCTTCTCGATCGCGCTCTCGGCGCCGCCGCCGTCCTCCACGCAGTCGTACAGGTGTCTGCCGCACGCCCACATCAGCGAGGTGGTGGAGCTCCAGGCCAGCGAGATGCGCTCGAACACGGTGAAGTCGGTCATGACCCGGTTGGCCGCCGAGACCACCACCATGCGGTTCTGGGACGACGGGTGCCAGGCGAAGCTGCCGATCTGACTGTCGCAGGGCTGCACGCTCCGCTCGATGATGGTGGGCTCCGTCTCGTCGCCGATGGGCGTCGGCGTGTGCTGCATGTCGTAGAGGCGGATGATGTTGCTGTCGCGGGTCAGCGTGGCCAGCAGGCCGTTACGGGTCGGACACCAAGCCACCTGGAAGGAGGAAGGAAAGCATCGTGTTATTAACCGCCAACTCTGCTTCTGAACAAAAATCTACTGCATTTAACACTTTAATAAGCTAAATCTTCAGAATCCAAAGTAACCATGACAACATGATTCCCATCCCAGCTTTAAAGGATACTTCACTGGTGGAAATCTGTATTAAAAGTGGGTCATATATGTAGTCGAAATAAAATAAATTTCAAATTTGGTGCCTTCTTGACCGGGAAAAGGCAGACAGTGACCTTTTGGTGCATGTGGATGGAAGACAACAACTCCCACAATGCACAGCTCTTTAGGCCAAGCAAGATGGTGTATGCAGTGGGTCCTACCCCCTATAGGCGAGTTGAAAACATGAGGAACTATTTGCGTCATCGGAGGGTCTTTTTCAGAACAGAAACACGGAGATCTCCGTGTCTGGGAAATGAGGGAATGATGACGACCATTCAAACATACTACCGGGTTTCCAACGACACAAAGTTTCATGCAGATGGTGAAGTATCCCTTTAAACTGCATCATACCTTAGTGAGCGGCTTCGGCTGCTCCGTGAGTGTGAGCACGGGCTTCTCGAACTTCCTCAGGTCCCAGATGGCCACCTGACCCTCATAGAAGGAGGCCACGCGGTCGTGGGAGTGCGGGTCCACCGTCACGCCCTGGATGGCCTTCGTGTTGACGAACGTCTTCTGGCTCGTGTTCCTCAGGTCGAATATGGCGAGGTTGCGGTGCATCCCCGCCAACAGCAGCTTGGGGTCCCGGAGCAGCCAGCAGAGGGACAGGCAGGCGTCGTTCTGGCCCAGCTCGTACAGCGGCTTGGTCACCACCGTGCTCGAGTCCAGGTCCACGGACGAGAGGCGGATCTTCTCGGGGACCACGCCACTGGCCTCCGGTGGGTAAAACTTGCTGCTGATGTCCCAGATGAGGACGGAGAAGTCGGCCCGGTGTTTGTCCAAGCCGGCGGCCAGCAGGTTGCTGTCCACCGGGTTCCACGCCAGCGTGTTGCATTGGCGGGCGTGCTTGGGCACGAACTCCTTCCCCACCAGCTCCTTGCAGGCGGAGTTGTGGCTCTGGCCGAGGCTGGTGAGCACCACGCGGCCGTTCGCCTGGCCCACGGCGAGCAGACACTCGGGCTCGTGCTTCGGGTACCAGGCCACGCACTTCATGTACGGAGTGTCCGAGTTGATGGCCAGCAGGGTGGCGGCGGTTTCATCGGAGAGCGGGAGGGTGCCGGCCTTGGTGGTCTCCGAGGTGCCCACAGGTCCGATGCGATAGAGGCCCAGCTCCGAGTCGCAGATGACGTAGCGGTCCGGGTGGTGGGGGGACCACAGGATGTCTGGCTTGGAGCCACTCATGATTCAGAGTGCAGCTAGAAGGATCTCAAAAGAAACCTGCCTCCTGCAACCTGGAGGAGAGGGGACAGACATTAGCATACTTCTAGTGACGTCACACACCTCACCCTGACCCGAAAAGGGCCAGAAAACACAGCCATGATAAATCCCATAAACACGTTACTACATACACCCCTTCCTCTCGGGGACTAAGGTATTTGTATTTTTTATTGTATTTATATTTTTAGCCTAATATGCTTGAATATTCTGTTTATTGTGTGCATTTGTACATGTTTTGTATATTTCAGTATATTGCCGAAACTGAGTGCTGCTAAACGGTGTTTTATTGTCCTTAAAATAATAATAATAATAATTATAATAAACAATATATTCTATTATATCGCTAGCTAACCTGTCCGTGTACGCCTGAGCGTTACCTAGCAACCTGACGCTAACTAGCTAGTTAGCAACGTATGTCTTTGGTATAAAAGAACTACGTGATGTAAACTGTGTTTTGAATGTGCTACTGGATGACGTGTTACGATAGTTTATTGACATACCAACTTCAGCTAAAGCTAATGCTAACGAGCGAAGGTCGAGCTAAACCGCGACCGTTTAAGCTAACGCGTTTTTTTAGCTAGCAGCGGAAAAACATTCGCAAACACTTCGCGATGTTAACGCCAGCACGTTACTTACGATGACGTCGTTTAAACGAGCAGGCTGAGCAGAGACGCGACGCGCACATGTCGGGCAGCGGACACTTCGAGCTGCTCTGTGTGAATGTTGTGTGTTACACCAAAACACGTCCGTGTTGTTGTCGAAAAGTCCGACGCTCGGGTGGAGTTCCGGTTCGGGCGCGGGTGCTACGCGTACAGTTCACCACCAGAGGGCGCCGTAACGCCACGGTGCGGAAATACACAGAGAGGAAAAAGGAAAACAACTGGTTGAATTAATCATCAGAATATCTGAGACTGAGATAAAGAATTAACAGTTTTTAAAAAAAATGTTTAGACTGCCTTGTGTATGAAATGTGCTGTACAAATAAGTTCCCTACATATTCTTTATGGAAAGTAATCTAATAATAAAGCTTTACTTGCAATTTACAAGTAGACTTAGTAGTCTAGTAGTAGTAGTCTACTACAACTACTATTTCTACTATTACTACTACTACTACAACTACTGTACTATTACTACTACTACAAAAATTACTACTACTATTACAACTACTACTACAACTACCGTTCTATTACTACTACTACTATTACTACCAGAACTACTACTACTACAACTACTGTACTATGACTACTACAACAACAACTACTACTACTACTACTACTACTACTAATCCAACTACTACAACCTCTGTACTATAACTACTACTACTACTACTTCTATTACTACCACAACTACTACTACAACAACTGTAGGCCTACTATTACTACAACAACAACAACTACTACTACTACAACTACCGTTCTATTACTACTACAACTACTACTACTACTACTAATCCAACTTCTACTACAACTACTACAACTACTCCTACAACTACTCTACTATTACTATTACTACTACAACTACTACTACTATTACTACCACAACTACTCCTACAACTACTACTACTATTACTACCACAACTACTCCTACAACTACTCTACTATTACTATTACAACTACAACTACTACTACTACTACTACAAAAAGGTTCATCTCTTCATTGTGTATGAGAATCATACTACATCTGGTTTTTACATTCGTGGGCAGCAACACATAAAAATCTCATTTGGGATTTTCAAAACAGCAGAACAAACTAATCTCCATGCAAACGGCCCAAAACACACAGAAAACAACTGTATTAACCCAGTTATACTGACACAGATCCGTGAGATGAGACACAATGGACCACAACGATGCTCCTTCATGTTTCTTAAAGAGTACATTTCCTAGGGTGCTTTATTTTATATTATATGGTAGTATATAAAGTCTATTGTATTATTGCTGCAGGGAGTTATGGTGTCAGTGAGCAGCCACAGACACAACAGGGGAAAATAAAGTCCTTTGGGTCAGTCGCCCAGCACTGAACTGGACCCCCGAGCTAAAAATGTTGGAGCGGCCCCAGAGCCCCCGGCTACAAACACACAGCACAGCAGCTCACCGATGGTCCTCAGTCTGCCTCAAGCCCGGTCTGGAGGACTTCACAATGCCGCCCAAAGAGCCACAGCTGGACTACAAGCACTGACTGCAGCTCAATGACATTCTAGGTAAAACCACTTGTTTTTGTTGCATGTCTCATACCCTTAATTTGTTTACTTGTAGTGTCATGTTGCAGTTTTAATTATAACTTTAGTATGGCAACAGCTTAGATGAGTCATTAACCCTTTGTTTGTTTGCTTAATATAGATATTATTATTTAATGTGCATGAACTCTGTTATTTTGCAGATTATTTAAAAGTTTCAGCATTTTGTTTATGATGTTTGCACAGTAATGTTCTGGCTTTTCATTCACACATTTTGTCATTTTAATAAAGCACACTAGCGGTGTTATTGTAATGAATTAAGATGTTATCATTAGTGTCAGAGACTTCCCAGGTCTGTTTGTTTGGTGAGTAGGATGCATAATAGTGAATCTGACTGAAACTTCGTGCTTTGCATGTGCATTTCTTTGTCTCTTAAATTGTTTTCTCTCCAAAAAAAAAAGGTTGAAAATGTTGCCGAGGGGAAACCTGAGGGGAGGACTGGGGCTCTGCTTGCTGCTGCTGGCTCTGGTTCACGAGGCCGCGGGCCAGAGGAGGAAGTCAGGACGCAGGAACAGCTACAGGCTGCATGACGACGGAGGAAACGGTGACTCTTTTAAACAAGGTTTCCACATGTTGGTGGTGAAGCTCTGCCGCTGGATTGTTTGGGTCTAACAGACTCAACATTTGTGCAACATTTATAGCATATTTTGTTTAATGTGAGAAAACATACAGGTCATTTACAGAGTTCAAGAGATAAATGGTGATTTAAATTCAGATTCTTTTGCATTACAGTATACGATCACAACCCTCTGGTGAAAGTCAAAGGTGAATTCTTGATGTCGCTCGTTTTCTGACCAACAAAACACTGAAATGTAGTATAGTTATATATAGTTGCTTATCTAATCAACTCATCTAGTGATCGTTCCCTGCATGTTGCTCAGGAGTAGAACTGTTTAATTAATACTTAATTTGACTTCTCTGTCGAGAACCTTCTCCAGACTCTCTTCCTCTACATTGTAGTGAATCTCTCTAGTGAATCTCTCTAGTGAATTTGCCTAATGAATCCATCTTGTGAATCTCTCTAGTGAATATCTCAGGAATATCTCTAATGAATATCTCTCGTGAATCTCTCGTGAAACTCCCTGGTGAAATCTTTCAAGTGAATATCTCTATTGAATCTGTCTCTAGTGAATATCTCATGAATATCTCTAATGAATCTGTCTAGTGAATCTGTCTCTAGTGAACCTATCTAGTGAACCTCTCGTGAATATCTCAAATTAATCTGTCTCTAGTGAATATCTCGTGAATATCTCTAATGAATCTGTCTAGTGAATCTGTCTCTAGTGAACCTCTCTAGTGAACCTCTTTAGTGAATATCTCAAATTAATCTGTCTCTAGTGAATATCTCGTGAATATCTCTAATGAATCTGTCTAGTGAATCTGTCTCTAGTGAATCTCTCTAGTGAACCTGTCTCTAGTGAATCTGTCTCTAGTGAACCTCTCTAGTGAACCTGTCTCTAGTGAACCTCTCTAGTGAATCTGTCTCTAGTGAATATCTCGTGAATATTTCCATGAATCTGTCTCTAGTGAATCTCTAGTGAATATCTCGTGAGTATCTCTAATGAATCTGCCTCTAGTGAATCTCTAGTGAATATCTCGTGAGAATCTCTAATGAATCTGCCTCTAGTGAATACCTCGTGAATATCTCTAATGAATCTGTCTCTAGTGAATCTGTCTCTAGTGAACCTCTCTCGTGAAACTCTTTAGTGAATCTGTCTCTAGTGAACCTCTCTCGTGAAACTCTTTAGTGAATCTGTCTCTAGTGAACCTCTCTAGTGAACCTGTCTCTAGTGAACCTCTCTCGTGAAACTCTTTAGTGAATCTGTCTCTAGTGAACCTCTCTAGTGAACCTCTCTAGTGAACCCCTGCATTAAGCCGAGGACTCTTCCCCCCCCTGCAGGTCTGATGTGTTCCCTGGAGGTGGCGTTCATCCTGGACAGCTCGGAGAGCGCCACGATCGTGTTGTTTGAGAAGCAGAAGGACTTTGTGCTGAGCTTCAGCACCCGCCTCTCCATGCTGCAGGTGTCCGGCTGGACGCTGAAGATGCGCATGGCCGCGCTTCAGTACAGCAGCTCGGTGTCGGTGGAGCACCGGTTCTCGGCCTGGAAGGACCTGGACTCCTTTCACAGCCGGGTCAGCGCCATGACCTACATCGGCCACGGCACCTACAGCAGCTACGCCATCGCCAACGCCTCGCAGCTGCTGGTGCAGGAGACGCCGGCGGACAGCATCCGTGTGGCGGTGCTGATGACCGACGGGGTCGACCATCCCCGCAACCCGGACGTGATCGCGGCCGCCGCCGAGGCCAAAGGTCACGGCACAAAGTTCTTCGCTGTGGGTTTGTCGGACATCAGTCAGCAGAGTCAGAATAACGCCAAGCTGCGGGCCGTCGCCAGCACGCCGGCTCAGCAGTTTGTCCAGAGTCTTCTCGACCCTCAGCTGGAGGAGAAGATGCTCAGAGAGATGGTGAGTGATGACCTCACGAGGGAGAGATGACCTCACGAGGGAGAGATGACCTCCGTTAAGATGGCACCTGGGAGGACATGACAAACGATGTGTTTATTTTAATCCAAAATGCAGGAAACGATGGTAGAAAGTCATGATAGTAAACTCCCACCGACACATCAGCTTGTGGATAATAATAATAATAATAATAATACATATCTAATAATACATCGTAACAAAGTGCTTCAAACAGATTTAAAACATAAAGGGAGTCAAACTAAATGCTAAAATATGAGAACATGATGAACTTAAATCTCATAAAACATGAAAACAAAGAAAAGCAATTTGGAAAAATCCTTTTTTAAAAGTGATTTCAAATCCTAAAAGTGGAGCCAAGCTGAAGTGCCTTAAACCTGCATTCTCCCTGCTGGCCACCAGGGGTCGACTCCTCTCTGGTTGTATAGAAGTCTATGAGAAAATGGTCCTACTTCTCTCTTGATGTATTATCTCAGTAAACATTGTAAACATGAGTTTATGGTCTCCATCTCTAGTTTCAAGTCTTCTTCAATCCAGCATGATGTTCATTTAGTACATTATGGTCCATTTAGAGTCCAAGTGTTGTGGTTTTCTTGTGAAATACTGTATCGTTGTTTTAGCAACTCATTTTTTAAAAGGTCATAACTATTGCTAACATTAAGAGAACACCAGTCAAACAGTCTGGGAAGCCGGAAGATGCTTCAGGGGAGCAGCGCAATTGATCTGCAGCCTTTGATAACAACCATACTGTATCACTATCTGATTTTTCTCATCCACTGAGTTTGGTTAAAGGTGCAAAAAAACAAACTCTGTAGCTCTTTTCTTCCACACACTTGAGGAGCACGAAGGATCCACTCTTCCGGCACTGTCTGTCCTCACGGCGGGTTCACATCGCAGTCTGCACGAAGGGGATTCCCCGCCTGCTTTGCATTTTCCAAACACACACAGACAGAAATGTCAAATATCTGCAGGCCAGGACCTGAGAGAGAGAGAGAGAGAGAGAGAGAGAGAGAGAGAGAGAGAGAGAGAGAGAGAGAGAGAGAGAGAGAGAGAGAGAGAGAGAGATGGCTTGTGCTGCTTTACAGAAATGTGCTTTATTATTAATTAATTAAAGCATGTAAGAAAGGTAACAGTGTCAAGAGCAGATAATAATAATAATAATAATAATAATAATAATAATAATAATAATAATAATAATAATAATAATAATGAAAATATCTAATAAATGTGTCTTTTTCTGAGGGTGAATGAACGACCTCTAACATGTTCTTTTCTCATGTTTTGCATTCAGGGTGCCGTTGCATTAGAAGGGGTGAGTCTTTCAGTGCGTTTCAAGCATTTTCTACAATTATTGAGTATCAATGGTTGCATTAACTCTCTCTGTCTCTCTCTCTCTCTCTCTCTCTCTCTCTCTCTCTCAGTGTCCTCAGGCTCAAGTGTGTCTGTGTGAGCGAGGAGAGCAAGGCGTTCAAGGAGCACCAGTGAGTCTCATTAATAAAGCAAGTGTATAATAATTATAGGGAGTGTGTGTTTCATGGCTGTGTGACTGATTCCAGGGCAGGAAGGGAGACACCGGCTTCAGAGGGATCCCTGGTGTAAAAGGAGCGAGGGTGAGTCAGCGTCACATGACCACGCCGACGTGTCTGATGATGTCATGCAGCTCACTGTGACGCGGTTTGTTTGATTTCTAAAAGGGGGAGCCGGGATCGAACGGGCGGCCTGGAGGTGATGGTCTGGAGGTAAAAACATTACAATAAAGAAATAATTTGATCTAATAACTATAATAAAGCTTCTTATTAGATGAGATTTTAAATGTGTTTCACCGTTTACAGGGACATCCAGGTTATAAAGGAAACAAGGTGGGTGACGGTCCGCTTCATGCCTGTAGGAGCTTCTTCTTTATATGTTTTATTTATTTTTTATGTT
The DNA here is from genome assembly GCF_963514095.1 of Eutrigla gurnardus. Classification (NCBI taxonomy): domain Eukaryota; kingdom Metazoa; phylum Chordata; class Actinopteri; order Perciformes; family Triglidae; genus Eutrigla; species Eutrigla gurnardus. Next base: position 21,721,876 of record NC_139937.1, on the reverse strand, counting down.
TATAAATACATTTTTCTTCATTTTTTTTTATTTGTTTAGTTTAATTATTTTCTTGTTGTATACCGTTTTTGGTAATTACCATTATTTTGTTTAAAATATGGGTCAAATACAAAACAAAACATTTATATATGTATTTATATTTATATGTATATTTTTTGTATAATATATATATATAAAAATATACATTAAAAACATACCTTATATATATATATATATATATAAATTAATCATAGCAAACACAGAAACGTTGCATGGACGATGAACCCTTTTGCCTGCCTAAACCACATTCCCATGGTGCATCAGTGGCCCTTTCATTTAATTTAGATTTTTCCGACCAATGACGATCCTATCTGTTTATTTTTTTATGCCCTGAGAAAACAAGCGGAGGAGCTCATCTTGTGTTTGGTCTTCTAGGGGGAGCGAGGAGACTGTGGCACTCCGGGGGAAAAGGGCGACACTGTATGAGCATTACTAACTTCATCATTTCAACCAATACACTCGGTTTCTCGAATTAATTCATATTTTTTTTGTTTTTTGCAGGGACCGGAGGGGCCTCCAGGCCAGATAGGAATGAAAGGAGAAGTGGTACGGCGCAGAAACCTTCTTTTTATCAAACGTTTAAATGAGGATTTTTACGCTTTTCTCATTCTTCCCTTTCCTTTAGCTCTTCCGTAAACTGGTGACGTCACCAAGCAACAAATTAGCATCATACCTTAGTATTAATAGTCCAGCCGTTAGTTTGTATCACCCTCAAACAAAGTGAGTCACTAATCACTATTCCTCAGCAGAACAACTCCCTGTACCTGGTTATGGTGAGGGGGCGGGGCATTTCAGAAAAACACGCTAAGAGGTTGGCCAATCAGAGCAGACTTGGCTTTTTGGGAGGGAGGGGCAGAAGGTCAAACAGAGCGTTTCAGAAAGAGAGGCTGAGAAGTGCTGCTGCAGCACAGCCTGATGGGAAAATTAATCTAAGATTGTAAACATGTTGTAGGGTTTTAAAGAAGTTTGTTCATATTTATCACTCACAGCTTGATTTATGTCATATTACGTCACAAACAATATGGTGAAAATGTATGTAAGAGAGGTATGCTTCTGTAAAAACCTTAATACATTTATCCAAATAAAAGGAAGAATATTTGAATCAGGATTGTTAAATGTTCAGATTTCTGTTTTTCGGGGGAATAAGGCGAATTTAATTCAAGATAATGCATAATTTGCATATTTAAACACACATTTTCAGAAAACATGCAACACAAAAAATAAAGGTCTTAATGTTGGTGATCAACTTTAAAGGTTTGGTGGTGATATCTTCTCGTTTTTTTATCAAATTCACCTCTCCTTAGTTTACTGCCGATTGATGATTCTGACACAGACATCAGACGCTGCCTTCACTGTCCAATATGAAAAATGGAAGTGGAATTTGTCTCTTATTCTGCTCTGCACTAATGGAATGTGAATATCGGATTAGGGCTAATCCGGATGCTAATGTGGCCCTCCATGGCGGTGAATCCAGGCTTGCAGGATATTATTCTTTTGCGGGAACAGACTTTGTGCGGTGGGATTAGTTGCGTGGACCTGGCCGCCCAGCACCACTCTTCCTCCGCTGCACCACTGGCACACGGTCAGAACAACGCGTTATTTTTACGAACTCGGCCTGAGAATCGAACCACATGAAAGCAGCGAGTGTTGATTTTGGGTGATTTCAGTGTTTGGTGGGTTGGTCTTGACCTCGGGCCTCGTTTTGATGAGAGTTTTGACTCAAAATGAAGAAAAATGAATGTTGCTGTTGATATGAGATTTTGAATTTTGTTTTGCAGGGTGCGACAGGACCACCGGCAGACGTGGGACCCGAGGGCCCGGCAGGACCCAAAGTAAGGTTCCCCCAAGACCTCCAATGAAATGTGTCTTTTCTGCACTAAAAGTTTCCAGACAGTTATTCCATAAATGGAGCTTGATATTTTGTGAAAGAGGAAGCAGCTGGTGCTCTGCATTAAGTATGGAGCTAAAGCCAGCTAACTTAGCTTAGCTTAGCATAAAAACTATAAAAAAGTATATTTCCTAAAATGTTGAACTATTCCTTTAATGCTCATATCAGAAAATTTGGGGTTATTTTTCCTGTGAAAAGTGGAACTTCCACTTTCCCAGTCAACATCTGGGGCAACATAAGAGGTGACCTTTTAAATGTGAGCCCAGGGCTAATAAGATGCTGGTGCCTCCATCGCCACATCGGTCCCATAGCTTTTCCAACAAAGACGTCTTTATGCAGACGAAGTGTAATGTGATTTATAGCATCCAGGAAAAAATCCAGAGAGCAAGTTTTACAGAAGGAACAGAGGACGGCTCTTTATCTCCTAACAGCCGGAACAGGTGGAAACAAGATTCAGGCCGTTTGGCTTCACTGTGACATTTCAACAGTTTCACTATTTTAGTGAAATCTGTTTTGTGAGCATTTGAAGTGTGGCGAGAGGACAGATTACTTAATTACCCGTGGAGAAATGAATCGCCGTTAAAATCCTGACAAATATATCAAACAAATGTGAGGTTGAGATTATTCTTGGAGAATAATTTGCATGTAAATTATTGCAGGATGTAACATTACGATTATAAATTGTTACGTCAAGGTGTGAAGAGGTTGGGCTTATATGGGTATTTAGTTGAACTGTTCTTAAATAAGTGGATTCATGAGGATATATATATCGCAGGAACCTGCAGGAATCAAAACGTATTTTTATTAAATTTCAAACAAAAACTCTGGTGGCCACCAGGGGGCGACTCCTCTCTGGTTGTATAGAAGTCTATGAGAAAATGGTCCTACTTCTCTCTTGATTTATTATCTCAGTAAACATTGTAAACATGAGTTTCTCAATCTCTATTTTCAAGTCTTTTTTGCTTTAGGGGGCGGGGCTTACCTGCTGATTGACGAGTCGCTACCACGCTACCAATGCTAGTTAGCTACTAAGATGACTTTAACACTTAGTTGTAAAGCTGACCTTGAATTATGAAGCTTTATTAGCAGCGTCACACCAGAATCCACATGGATCCAGATCCAGTAAGGGTGCTGCTCAGGGTTCCACTCTGCTGCTTGTGCTCATCAGATCCACCCGTCGCTCCTTCACAGTTCAAATATGGTCACTTCCTTCATGGTGGCAAAAAACAACATCTATTGACGTTACCATGACTACGTCCGCTCCCTTTATAGCATAAGGTGCTCATTATTGAACTGACTCATGACCTCTGAACTGGTTTACCTGTCTCAGGGGGACCGAGGACCCGCCGGTGCTTCTGGACCCCCGGGGGACATCGGTATCGGATTCCCAGGAGGCAAAGTAAATATCTTATATTAACATTACCATAAAAAAAAGTTCATAATCTTCGCAAGTTGTTGACTGGTGCTGTTTGATGCTTACAGGGTGAAAAGGGCATCCAGGGAAGATCTGGTCCCACTGGTCCTGTTGGGGTAGGAGAACCAGGACTCACAGTGAGTATGATGATGTTCTCATCTTGTACTGACAATTCACGGTCTAGTGCATAATTACATATTTAAAACAGGGGGAAGCGACACTGATGAAATCTGTCCCGTTAAAATAAATAAATGTAAAGAGACCAGTTTTGTATCCCGGTCCAGGATTCCTGGGAACCAAAGTTGTTTTTTCAAACCACTGCTGCCACCTGCAGCACACAACAGGCACCACTTCGTCTCACAGCTGCTTCTTTACCGTTTTATTTATTCATTTACTGAAGCCTCCACATGTTTAATAAAAAACGTTTGTTTTATTCCAGGGTCCCCCAGGACCAGCTGGAGCTCAAGGGAACCCCGGACCGCCTGGAGAGGGGCTTCCAGGGCCGAAGGTGGGTCGAGTTTTAAACCGCCTCAGTAAAAACTGGATTGTGATGTCACACTTTCCACCCTTTGTTTCAGGGTGATCGAGGGCACGAGGGTCCCCGTGGCAACCGTGGACTCGCTGGCATCGGGGTCAAAGGTGACAGGGTGAGTTCAAGTCTGCAGACACTGAAACGTGCACGATGCTTTGAGGACTCACGAGGCACGACACAAATATTTCATATCACGATTATCATCTCAGCCAGAATAATCACGATTCACAACGTTATCCCGATAGTCGCCAAAATGTGCTTAAAATGGCACCAAAGTGTTGGTTTATGAAATGAATAGAAATTCACCACGATCAAGTGTTTTTTTAATTGTGATCCGTGATCAAATCAATGTTAGTGCTCACTCACCAGGTCACTAGTACTCGGATACAGATCCGGCGTTTTGATTACGGTTTCTCTCTTCTCAGGGAAGTCACGGACCGCCGGGGTTTCTGGGTCCACCTGGTGCTGCTGGTCTAGGACTTCAAGGAGAAAAGGTATTAATGGATGTCAGACTGTTGTTAGGTGCTGAAAATCCGGCAAACTGTACGTATTCAGATCCTTTACGTATTCAGATCCTTTACCTCAGTAAAATACTACAAGTCAAAGTGCTTCATTGAAAATGTTACTTAAATCATAAATCATATCATCATAAAAAAAATCCCATTTGATACTGATATACAGCAGTGTTTTATTACACGTACATTCATGTAAAAGCAGGACTATTTTGAACAAATGTATTATGGATCAATTTGGTGATTATTTTTTTAATTTGGTTGACAAAAAAAGCTTTAAATAGTGGGAAATGCTGTCAAAATGACCCAGAGCCAAAAACGTTTGTTTGACCTACAAATTGCACAAAATTCCTACTTAAAATAAATAAAAGGAGTAAACGGTGCAACCATGAAGTGTTTTTGCATTTATATGCAAAATTCTTAGGTTTTTAAAGGACTACTTCACCGGTGTAAACATGAGTAAGTATTAAGTAAGTGGGTCATATATGTAGTCAAAATGTAATATATGAATCCAAAAACATCATATACACTAAGAGAGATCTTTTATTTTTCATACTTTTTTTTCTGATAATACTTGCATACTTGGATTTAAGTAAAAGTACAGTGTGGTGTTTGTACTTTCACTTCAGTAAAAGGATCCGGATTCTTCTTCCACCACTTTCTGATTTAGAAAAGACCAGAAAACCAAAGTTTCAAATCACTTTGTGTGATCCGTTTTGCGTCTCACAGGGAGATCAGGGTCCAGCCGGACCTGCAGGCCCCAGAGGACCACAAGGTGTTGGAATAACGGGCCAGAAGGTGAGACCGGAGCGAGTGTGGAGGATGTTTGTCTCACAATCAGAGACTCTGATGTTGATTGTGATCGACATTCTGCTGATTCTCCGTCTGATTGCATCTAAATCGTTTTTGCATATTTTAAAATCACACAAACACAGCTGTCCTGTCACTCAAATAAACACCTGGGAGTTTAAATCAGTCGTCAATCATGTATAATCTGATATTTCACAGTTCATTTAAGGCTCCTATTTAACTTTCTGCATCCTAACTATCCGTGTGAATGTTGCGTTCAGGGGAATCAGGGCCTCCCAGGTGACCCCGGACTGCTAGGTGAGAGAGGGTTCGGAGAGCCAGGACCGAAAGTAAGTCCTCCGAACATTAACGCAACGGTCCAATGAGATCCTACAAAAATAATTTAATAATAACAATCATTTCACTTTCCTGCCCCCAGGGCGACCCGGGGTCCGAGGGGCTACCAGGTATACCAGGTGACTCAGGAGAGGATGGAGCCCCGGGACAAAAGGTAACGGTCACGAAAAACTTGTTTCTCCTTTTCATATATAAATAATATATTAATATTCTTACCAATCTGCTGCTTAATTGATCTTCAAATGACGGCAGGGTGACATCGGGTTACCGGGGTCCAGAGGATCCGACGGTGCTCCTGGCAAAGGCTCACCTGGAGGGAAGGTAACCCACATTTTACATTGTTGGATAGAAGACAGACGGCAACATCCGGTTCTGAGAAGTGAAGCTAAAACTGAAGTGCCTTAAACTGTCATTCTCTCTGCTGGCCACCAGGGGGCGACTCACTCTGGTTGTATAGAAGTCTATGAGAAAATGGTCCTACTTCTCTCTTGATTTATTATCTCAGTAAACATTGTAAACATGAACTCTAGTTTCAAGTCTTCTTCAATCCAGCATGATGTTCATTTAGTACATTATGGTCAATTTAGATAGCTACCATTTAGAGTCCACCAGACCAGAAAGCAGAGGATGCTTTAGGGGGCGGGGTTTACCTGCTGATTGACAGGTCACTACCAAGCTACCAATGCTTGTTAGCTACTAAGATGACTTTAACACTTAGCTGTAAAGTTGAAGCTTGAATACGAGCAACAGTTTTGTGTTGCAGGGAGACCGAGGGGACAGGGGGACCAGAGGACCACCAGGTGCAGTCGGTCCTGTGGGGCCGATGGGGGCGAAGGTAAGAAGATAAAAAAAAAAAACAATAATTTCATGTGAAAATATGCTAAACAAGAGGTGGAAGAGAATTTGATTTAAATATATCAATAGTGCTGCAAATAAACAAAGACTTCCCCATCAGAAAAGAAATGTTCAAAGGTAAATACAATGAAACTACAGAAGTCCCACCTGGTTCCCTTTGTCTCACATTAGTCTGACAAGTGGTTTCTTTTTCAGGGGGAACCAGGAATTATGGGGCCATCAGGTGTTACCGGACCACCAGGGAGGGGTTTAGCCGGTGCCAAGGTCCAGTAAGCCCATGTGGTGCAAACAAACACTGAATGTAACCGTCAACTGCAGCAACTAACCAACCTTTGGTTTTTAAAATCAGGGAGAACCGGGTCAACAGGGTCCAGCTGGAGTCATAGGAGAGCCAGGGATGGGTTTACCTGGACCCAAGGTGAGTCCAGGTTCAGGTTTTACTCTTCACCAATCCTCCCACGAAAAGTTCTGAGTGTTTTGTTTTCGTAGGGGGACAGAGGGTCTGCAGGGCCTCTGGGAACACCAGGACTGAAAGGTGACGGGTACCCGGGTCCCACTGTGAGTCTCAACCTACATCACTTTATCGTTTTAAACCCTACACTGTGTGATTTCTCTCTTTTTACCACACCATATTTCTAAAGGGACTTCCGGGACCGCCTGGTCTGAAGGGAGAGACCGGATCAGATGGCGTCGGTTTACCTGGAACAAAGGTCAAAGTTCACATTCTCACAGAACAGACACTGAACTGTTTCCTGTGGTCATTTGAAAACTACAAAAGAAAATGGCGATTGTATTTTAGTTGTGATGCTGTAAAGTGATGTGACAGGAAGAGAGCGGATGGCTAGGTAGCTAGCTTTTCCTTCTCTGGGGACCATTAGATCCATTTGATGTTAAGCTCATTCTCTAACCAGTGTAGCATTAAAGCATGGTGGTATTAGAGAGCTAGCTAACCAGCCAGCTGTCCATTAGTTGGATCGCTAGCTAGCCAAGCCCACCATGCTTTAATGCTACACTGCTAACAGAAAATGGGCAGAACAAAGTTGTCATTAATCAACAACAGCAACATGCTTTCCTTCTGTAGCATTAAGTTGTTAAATGTTACTCATGTAGCTTCGTAACGTTACAACTCAGACGATACTCGTTACTGTGAAACCTCAGGGCCACTTTGACCATCCTGCTACGTTGATTTGAAAGAACAACATTAATAACATAAAATCTGTTTCCTGTGCAGGGAGACAGGGGCTTGCCTGGACCCCCTGGACCTGTTGGACCAGCTGGAATTGGTCTAATCGGTCCGAAGGTAATGTGTCCCTTTTAAAATAATGGTTTGCCTGTTTAAAAAAAATATATGAATACCGTGTCCTTTACAGTTTTATTTGCCTGCAGGGTTCAGTAGGCCAAAGGGGACCAGCGGGTGCACAGGGACTACCTGGAGAGGGCATCCAAGGACAGAAGGTAACACAGGCAGCTGCCGGTGGAGTCTCTAAAAATCAGTAACTACAGTCTATTACCAGCCGTGTTAGAGCCTTTATCTTGATCGGTGAGTTCTGGGCTAAAGACACTGAAATCAGAGTAAAGAGAAATGTGCCTAGAATTACTTTGAAAAGCTAAATGTCATAAAGACCATTTTTATTTCTTTCAGTGGTCTTTGAGAAAAGCTGTAATATGTTTTTGTCCATAATCGAGCCACAGTACCAGACAGTAAAACATGTTTATTTCAGCATTCAACAACTAAAGCTGCCTAACGGCCTAATTTTGTTTTTGGACATTGGCGTCGTCCATCTTGTTCTCCTTGAGATGGACTGTGTGCTCTTTGTTTCCAGGGGGAAACAGGATTTCAGGGCATCACCGGTCCCAGAGGTCCTCATGGAGAAGGTCTGCAGGGGGACAAGGTGAGAATTTAGTCAGCAGAGGGAACCTGTATTATAAACTACAGTCAACGTGACAATGAACTGCGCTAAAATGGGGGGGGGGGGGGGGATGCATGAAACGAAAGTGAAAGATAACTCAGTAAACTGCATTCATGCTTATATGGATCTATTATTTATTACTTTGTTTGTTTCCTCTTGCAGGGGGAGCGAGGCTTCAGAGGTGAAAAGGGCAAAAGGGGGGACAGAGGGGAACCTGGAGGGACCGGAGCAACCGGACCTTTGGTACTGGATTTGGTTTTTTTAGAGCCATTTAAGACCTGGCAAGGAAATCTCTTAATACCTGAACCACTAACAAATGACATTCAAATCACAGGGCAGGACAGGACAGAAGGGCGACCCGGGATTCACAGTGAGTACAAACCATCACTCATTACACTGGAAATCATGTCAGAAGGTAGCAAATGTTCAGTTCTGACTGTTCATGGGCGTCACCACCATATATTGACCTTTTAAAAAAAAGTTGTTTGGACCCCCCCAGATTTGCCATTAGGTTAGGGTTGGGGTTATGGTTCAGGTAAGGGTTAGGTTTAGGATTGGAGTTAGTGTATAAGAGACTCTTCCAACTGATTTGGATTAAACCGCCATCGAGTTAAAGCTGAAAGCTCCAACATTACCCTGATATTTACCGTTTCTGTCTTTCGCAGAGGGAAGAAATCATCAAAATAGTGCGATCTATATGCAGTAAGTAATCAAGACTCCCACATTTGGAATGATTTACATTTACGTATCAATAACCCGTCTCTGGGTTTCATCAGGCTGCGGAGTCACCTGCCGCCAAGCGCCCTTGGAGCTGGTCTTTGTGATCGACAGCTCGGAGAGCGTCGGCCCAGACAACTTCAACGTCATCAAAGACTTTGTGAATGCGCTGATCGACCGGGCGTCGGTCAGCCGGGACACCACCCGGGTGGGGGTCGTCCTCTACAGCCACATCAACACGGTGGTGGTCGCCCTCGGGCAGGAGGCCACCCGCGACGAGATCAAGTCCGCGGTCCGCTCCATGACCTACCTAGGTGAGGGCACGTTCACGGGCAGCGCCATCCACCGCGCCAACCAGGTGTTCAAGGCGGCGCGGCCGGGCGTGAAGAAGATGGCCGTCATCATCACGGACGGGCAAGCCGACAAGAGGGACGCTGTCGGCCTGGAGAGCGCAGCGTCGGAAGCTCAGCGAAGCGGTGTGGAGACGTTCGTCATCGGCGTGGTCAACGATAGCGACCCACAGTACGTTGAGTTCAGGAAGGAGCTCGGTGTCATGGCGACGGACCCCGACGACGACCACGTGTTCCTGATCGACGACTTCAAAACACTGCCTGGTGAGCCGCCCTCGGGATCCGCCAAAGAGAATAAAAGAAAACTAAAATGATTAAAGTTCAAAACTACAAAAGTCAAGAATCAAACAAAACAAATTTAATATTATTATTATTATTATTAAAAGCTGTACCTGTAAGCCCATGGATGAAAAAGAAAAATCAATCTTCTAGACCATCTACTACCCGGGTGCTCATGAGCAAACTGTGACTGTCCTGAAGTCACACGGGTATAAAACTGTATATTTTTGTCTTCTTGGTGTTGCAGCTCTGGAGAGAAAACTGCTGAGTCGTGTCTGCGAGGACGGAGAAAGACGTTTGTTCAGCTCCGTGCCGAGCTCCGGAAAGCCTCCGGGGACCCCCGAGGTCTCCAGTAACGCCCGAGAACCCCCATACAGGACGGATACCGACACCCCCACCTTCACCGGAGACTTCAGGAGGGTTCAGGCCGTGGTGAGGAGTCAAATCAGTTCAGTCGGTCTGTTGGTCGGTCCACCAAAAGCTGGTTAGATTGCCACTAAACTTTGATCATACATTCATGGTGCTCAGAGGATAAACCCTAATGACTTTAGTGATCCCCTGGCACCAAAAACTGGTCAAAATCTTTATTTATCCAATGAAATATCTCAACATCTAATAAATGGATTGGCACAACAAAAGTGCAGATATTCATTGTTCCCAGAGGATGAATCCTCATGACGTTCGTGATCTCCTGACTTTTCCTCTGGTGCCAAAATACGGCCCAAATCTTTATTTATATATCCGATTAATATAGCTCAACATCTAAATACATAGATCAGCATGATTGGTGCAGAGATTCATTGTTCCCAGAGGATGAAGCTTTTCCTTTGGTGCCTGTGTGCTGGTAAAGTTCGTAGTTTTTCGACCCCATGTCGTCAGGTGTGACGTTTGTGCCGTCTTACCCGGATAAATAAAGTTGCAGCAGATTGAAACGCCCTCTGCTCGGTTTCAGCCCGGCCCTCCGGCATCAAACCCCGACAGAGACCCCGTCACGCTGCAGAGACCCGAGACCGACGACAGGACCTCCTCGGACCCTCAGAGGTTCCCGTTCTTCGACAGGGAACCCTTCAGACCCGTCACCGAGCTCCTGCGGCAGTTTGATGTGAAGGACCCCAACCGCCACGTGGTGATGACGGGCGCCATGGGGCCGGCGGGTCCCACCCTGAAGCCGGTGGAGGAGACGCCACCGCCGCCGCCGTTGCCTCCGACTCCTCCACCGCTGCCTTCTGAAACCTATGACACAGGTAACTGCTGAAGGACTGAAATGATTGGTTAAAACGTTCAAAATCAATTAAGGAAAAAGAAACAGACACAAAATGTTGAGACAATGAGTTCAAAGCCTCGAACTGAATCTGCCTATAAACTACCAATGCTTAGTTAAGTATAAATCCCAAAATCCATCCAACAAGAGTTCAATAAGTTTACAGGAATTCAGGAATGAGATATAATGTAGACAACAACAGTCACATAATTTAAGGACATAAACACAAATGTAACAACATCATTGTCTTTGTTTTCTGATTTTTAACGTGAATCTGAAATGTACAAGCTGAATTATCTGAATACGATTATTATTCTACAGCTTTTGCAGCAGGACTTCGATCAGCCACTGCCGGATGTTTTAGCCTGGTCCCCAGAGGATCATGATTTTTGTTGATCGTGACTGTGACGTTAAAATAAGCTTTTTTTGAGTGAAATATGTCAACAACTATCAGATTGATTGCCATGAAATTTGGGACACACATTCATGTTCCCCTGAGGATGAACTGTAATAATGTTGGTCATCCCTCAACTTTTCCTGTAGCATCATGATTAAAATGTTTGTCTAATACATCAACCTTAGCTATACTTTGTATTTAATACTAATCATCAAACGTTGGCTAACATGCTAACCTAGCATGGCTATAGACATTGTAGCTCTTTGTAAAACCGGACGCTCGTTGTTTTCTTGTGGTCTCCAGAGGAGCGATGCGGCCTCACGCTGGATCCAGGACCGTGCCGGGACTACGTGGTAAAGTGGTACTATGACCCCACGGCCAACTCCTGCGCTCAGTTCTGGTTCGGAGGTTGTCAAGGAAACGGCAACCAGTTTGAGAGCGAGAAGAGCTGCAGGGAAACCTGTTTCAAGGTCTGAGGCGCTCGTGGACCCGCAGTCATAAAGACGTTGCCACGACGATCACTTCAACGTCTGCTACTTCCTGTTTAACTTGTAGCTACTTCAATGGATACGGAAAAGAAACAAATGTTGTAAAACAGACATCGTTAAACCAGTTTTTAAATTCTCTCACTAAGCTAACTGCTTTTAAATGTGTTTTTTCCTGTTGGCCAGATGGGTTTCTGTTCATTGTGAAGGTTAAAGCTAATTATACATGTGATGCAACAGTTAAAAAAAAAAAACTTTTTAACCACTAACCTTTCTATTCAGAAAAAGTAACCCTCTCTATGTATGATGCAATGATGTATTTTTACTAAATGTTTTTTAATATTTTTGAAATGTCATTAAAAGGAAAAATCAAATCAAATGAACTTAAATTTCTTGTGCTGGAGGTAGAAAGCTATCGAATGCTAAATTAACGTCATGTTAGGTAATTCATTACCTATAATAATACCCATCATTTTCATGCAAAAGAGTATAGAATGAAGCAAAAACAAAAAAAAGTCCTCTAAATATATAGTATATGTCGGTATATAATGGTATAAAACATATGCCCGGGGTGGGTTGTCCACCTTAAATGCCAGGCCACCTTAACTCTGCACCGCTACACTCACAGCTATAACTGAAACACTGCGACGACCTCTGGTGGCATCTGTGTGTCACTACAACACATTGCATCAATACAGGATCACAGAAAGAGCAGCGCCTGGATTTCTAAATATTATAGATTATATATATTATAATATTATATTTCTAAAAAACGTAAAAACCTCCCGAACTTCCTCTTGCGATGAAATCACACCAGCTGGGATGGGTTTGGGGGGAAATGGCACCTTTCCCACTTCCTAACACCCTACTTCCAGCACCGATCTTCAAACTCAGCCTTTATTTTGAACTCAACTACACACCTGGAACGTTTTGTGACTCAAAAAGGTGAAAACCTGCTACGTCACGGCTGCTAACAAAGAGCTGCTATTGTGGAAACAGCAGATTGACAGTCGGCCCATCCTCACTAATCGGTCGTCTAATAAAAGAAAAGAACAAAACGCCAGCGAGAAGACGATATTCTGCTGCTGAAGTTGACAGGAATCACATCCCATGAGGAGCAGAAAGAGGAAGATGACTCCCCGAGGAGCACTTTGTTCTCTTCAAGCTTTCAAGTCGGACTCGATTACATGTAATTAGTGAGAAGAGGCCGCTGCACTCGGAACAATGGCTCTTCAGCTCATTTAGCTGCCTCTTCTTGTTGACTTCAGGGAAACGTCTTGAGGAAAAAATGCAAATGAAAGGTCGTGCGACCGTTTTTATCTTTTACAAGCTGAACTGTCGACGTCCGAGTACACGGAACGGCAGCACGAGTAACGGAAACAGTGGAAGCTGTAGGAAAAATAGAGATTTAATCTTTGACTTCGATTGTACATTCACAGCAACAGATTAATTTACATCACAAGTCTGATAGGGCGGCATCATTTGTAGAAGACAAGGAAAGAAGACATGATGATGTATCCGGGGTCCCGGGACGGATTGGGGTCTTTCCCTTCAAACAAGCCGAAGTAGACGACGGAGTTGGACTCCAACGCCGTCGCGTTCAGCTGGAAGACAGAAACGACTCGTTTATCTACTTTGTGGGTTTTACTTTTTTGCTTTCATATCGATACAACCAGTTTAAGAATACATTTTTTAACAAGAGTCTCTCTAACTTTTGGTGCTTGACTTAAATAAGGGCCATTTAAGTGGTGGTCTACCTGTCTGGTGACATCGGTCCTCCAGGGGTCCACCTGTAGTCCGTCGCACCAGCCTCCTCGGCCGTACAGCCACGTGCCGTGCTCGTTGGGTACGGCGCCCTCTTTCACCCGCAGAGTGCAGCCCAGAGCACTTCCTGTTGGTTTCACCACCGTCAACACAGAAAGGAGTGAAAACACGACAAATCGGTGCAAGAAATAAGCCTTCAATCAGCAGCTCGATGCCCTCGGGGCCAATTCATCAATTAGCCGATCAAGAGAGGATTCATTGACAAGAAATTTACTCTTAGATGCTTAAAAATGTTTCCCAAACGTGAGGATTTCTTTGATTTCATTGTGAAGGAAATATCTTTGGGTTTTTGGATGATGGTCGGACAAAAGATATGAAGACGTCAACATAAAAACAACATAGAAAATACGTTTTACTGTCATTTTCATTTGTGTCAAATATACAGTTCATGTATGTGAAGGTGGTGATTGATAACGTGGGATGTGTGCCTTCGAAAAAATAAAACTTTATAATAAAAAATCAATCATTTAACTTTTTATTTTCCTGAACATTTTCCTTGAAGTGACAAAACTAAGAAAACATCTACATTGAACATCTAAAGTGCTGATGAAGTTGGTGTCATGTTGGACGTTCCTTCAGCGTTTCTCACCTGCAGAATCGAACGCCAGCGTGTTGTTGAAGACGCCGTTGATCAGGAAGTGGTGCGAGGTGACGCAGAACTCTCCACAGCGGTTGTCGTCGTAGCCGTGAGCCGTGATGACGGCGTAGAGCTCCACCTGAGGAGAGACGCACAGCTGCTGACTGACGCCACTTCCTGTGAGGGATCGGCGATCGGCGGCGGAGCCGTTACCTTCTTGGTCGCCGGCGGGACGAAGACTTTGGTCGGCTGGAACCGCTTGTTGTAGTTTTTGTCGAAGGTTCCCCCGCTGTACAGAGGCATCACTCTGAAGGGGCGGAGCTTCTCCTCACCGCAACCTGCAACACCAGGAACATGTCTGCGTAGTTATTACTTTACAAAATAAGAGCGCAGGAAGAAGAAAATGCTGTGCATGAAAAAAACTGAAATATTTTTGGAGAAATATTTTTTTTAATGTTTTTTAAAAATGTATCAGCCTCCAAAACTACTTAAAAGTACATAAAGTAAAAAGATACTCTCATATATATATATATAATAGTTTTAGCAGCTGGTGGAGGTCGAGCTTCTTATTTATGCTGCCTGGGAGATTGTGAGTCTTATCTTTGTCCATAATAATACATCATAATTCATAAATGTATCATATTTTATGTTATTGATCTGAATCTGCAAAGTAACCAGTAACTAATCTTGTCAAAAAACGTTCCAGAATTATATTATTTTCTGTTGTGATTTTTGGAGTAAACGAATCCGTAAATAAGGAAATTTAGATTTTTGTGTGAACCATGAAAACAATCAGGTGCTGTAATGCATACAGCATAAATGTCTTAATAAAAATAATCCTGAGAATCATTAGATCTAACACACTGGTGTCCGGTCTCTAAGCCCGACAGAGTTTATTCCCAAACATCCTCTGCGTCACAATCACACAAAATCTATTCTTCATTTTTTTTTTTTTAAAAAGGAAGCTGAGTCAAAGGATTTCCAGGAACTAAAAGCTCCATCTTTGCTGTGAGAGTCATTTTCTCCAGATATCTTCCAGTAACTATTTACAGACGGTTCCTTCCTGCAGAGAGATTCCAGCTCTCAGCTTTAAAAAAAAATAAAAAAATCCTGACAGAAAATGTTTCTGGGTTCACGTTATTTCAGTCGCAGCTCAGATCAGATCCGAGCATCGAGAAACATCACAGCTGCCGTTCGCTGCTACAACCATCATGTGATGCTCATAGTTTTTATCTCCACGTTGAAGGAGCTTATCTTTCTGCAGAAAGGATGAATCATCTTTTTGTTGAATTATTGAACTGAATAGTTTGATTCATGCATTAAAAATGTATTGGATTTTTCAAATAACATTTAGCCTATTAATGTTCTAATAATAATAATAATAATAAATGTATAGATTAATAGGAAAACAATACAAATATGACATTGACAAAAGTATCAGCTATTGTCGCTCTGACTGTCGTCGATCCCCAGATTCCACCCTACTGTTTAAATAAAGTTTTACTTTGACTCCCCGCCGGACAGCTGCCACCCGTGCGGTTGCCGACGCTGAACCTCAGGTTGAGGGAGACGATCCACGGCATCGCCCACGGGACCGTCTTCATGCTGAGGGTGCATCTGTTGCTGTCCAGCAGGGGGATCAGGGGCGACACGTCCGTCAGCCAGCGGCCGGTCCCTCTGCCCAAATCACACAAAACAGACGTATGCATCTCCGATTTCCACATATGAAGTATTTATTCAAGAAAACCTGCGTGTAATGGATATGAATACTCATAATTGTGA